>NW_009207524.1:7483-35544 GCF_000690835.1 Fulmarus glacialis
ATATGAGTGTGGGAAGCAAGGGGAGGAGATACGTGGAGGGATAGTTTGATGTACAGTGCACCCGATTTATGCTGAGATCAATACTCTGATGTACTTAATTGGAAAATGAAGGCTTTATTTTTAATGTAGTAAGAAAACCTGCCAAAGCAGGCAGCATCCTTCCAATTAAATGCAGGCCAGGCCACCTGCAAAATCATACTTTCTCTCACCTCCACATTGATTCTTGGACCACCTTAAGTAGCAGATTGGACATAAATTACTGTTTTTCATATTCCAAAGACTGGCAAACTGAAGCTGATAGTTGACCTGCAGTAAGTTGTACCTTAGGGAAAGGGCAGATGCACAATTAGAGCCCAGCCCTTCAGCGTACAAGGCTAATGGATGATTTGGTAAATCAGACTTAGTCTCAGATCATGTTCTCTAGCCCAACTGAAACCAGTAAATGGCAGAAGGAAGATCATAATTTGAGATACATGGATTTTTTTTGGGGGGAGGGGGGGGGTCAGTTTTTTAGTGTAAATATCCTGCCTTGTGCTTGCACAGAAATCCTTCCGATTGCAATTCAAAGGTTGTCGTCAGGTAGGGTTGCAGTTTATGATTTTTGAACAGCCTGCTGTGGGAGGTGTGAACTTCCACACCCTCCAGTGGTAGAAGCGGAAAGGCTGCTGCAGTAAATGGGTTTAGTGGTAATAGCAAGGCTTCTACAATCAGCAAGAATCAGTCTTTTTGTCTGTACAGGGACCCCCCACATGTGGTCCTGATGTAGCTCTTGGGCTCATAGTGGTATTACGATAACTCAATCACTGTTTCTTCTGCTACCGTTAGTGCAAAAGAAGGAACAGGACAGAAACACTAAGTGTGGCAGTGCAGTACTATTTACACCTAATCCCTTTTGTCGTTAGATATATATTCAGACTGCAAAATTAAGCTATCTTTAAAGAAATGCCTTATTCAAAAACATGATATGGCTGGTTTTGGGGGAGGCACCCCTCCTATTCTCCCCGTACCAGTATCCCAGCAATTAATCCCAAGGGATGCACAGGCATGGAAAGAAGCTTTCAGTTGTGGAGCAGTATTTTCCAGCTGTCCTTCATCATTGGGAAAGACTAGCAAGCTGGAGGGAAATGTAATGTCAGAGAGTAAATCTTTAGCAGCATAATCCAGGGGATTTTTGTTAAAAGCCAGAACTGAGATAATAAGGGGAAAAGGTTCTGGTTGTGTTACATGATTTCCATAGAGTGTTTCATTGAAATGATCCTGTATGTAGAAACTGGTGTTGTGAACAATTTTACAGGCGCTGTATCTGTACCACCGCTGTTGTGAAAAGCTGGTCACAGGGCCATGCTCTTCCAGAAACTGCCCTGGTAGTGGTGAAAACAGTTTTTTTAAAAGGATGGATAACTTACTGCAGTAATAATCAGTGTGAGCAGGCATGAGTATATTTTAATATCATCTGCTGGAGGAAGAAACGGTGGTAGTAAGACTAATCTTGAAAGCCACACGGTGCAGCATTACTAAGCTCATTCAGTAGAGATGATAACGTTCCCTTTGGTGAACTACAGTGAATGCTCATGATTGCAAATGTTAGACCCTGCCTCCCTCCCATCCCCCTGGCACCTCCGTTCACATCAGCAGGAGCTTTGTGCAAAGATCAGAGGGAGACTCTGATCTCCGTCCTGTTCTTAAGCCAAAGGGTGCTTAGGACAAAATGGCATGTGATCCTGTAGTGCAGTTGGTGGCTCTCAGCCTGGAAACTAAGTGTACCAAGACACTGTCTATGTCTTAGCAGAGAAAATAGTCAAAGACATTATTATTTCTTAAAAGATAAATAAAAAGCAATGCGGACTTCGGATACATCCTAAAATTAATGGTCAGAAGTATTCCCCATCTCCTTAGTGTTCATCATATATCGTCAGGAAAAGACCTAAAAATTCAGTTGTCTTTGACGTCCTGGGGAAACGGAAGCCATGACAGTCTTCACAAATTTCTGTGAGCTTCAGGAGCATAGTTTCTCTTCAGGAAGGAGCCATCCCATCAGGCACACCAGAAATTCGGTTGTCCTCACGATGGTGCTGGGAAGGACCATCTCCGTCGTAGACTTCAGCAGACTGGCATCGTCTGCAGGCAGATTTCCACCATAAGCAAGTTGAACTGTGAGGGTTTCGAATGATCTGCAGAGCGCACCGTGGGCTCTTCACAAAGTCACGGCAAGCTTTTCTTTTTCCTGGCAGTAGAATAGGTTTGTACCCCTGGTAATTTTAGTAGGTACCATCGAGTTGTCACCCATATACTTTCTGTATTCAAAACCGGTGCTTAAAGGTGTTTTTCGAGGCATCACATTATAGATATTACATTTCTAACTGTTTCCTGCCTTTGCCTCTTCGTTAGCTGGTAGAGTAATGAATTTGCTGTGTTCTTCAGGAGCCGAATACTCTGCCTTAGCAGCAGCAGCTTCCCAGGCCACTCAGCTCAAGAGGAGCTGCTTGAGGTCTGTAATAGCGATTGTTCTTGACTTCTTATCTGCTTTTGATGATGATGAATTTGATTAATTGGGATGATAATAGATGATATTCATCGGGCAAGTTGGTTGTTTGTAAAATTAAAGACTAGCCCTGATCCGGCAAACATGTAATTACGGGACTAACATCATGCCTGTGAGTAGCTCCACTGAGCTCATTTAAGTGTTTGCAAATAGCTAGTTACCGTGTACTCAGTGTCCCGTACACTGAATTCCCTTTCCTGCTGTTTTACTACATAGAGGAAAACTGTATTATTGTGTGTGTGTTTAGAAAAGTAAATTTGTTTTCTTGTACTTGGCAATAATAAGTCATCTGGTCATTTCCAACTGCAGCTGACAAAGATGACATACTATATTAGAATATAATTTTTAATAGCTAGAAATGGCGTTGGGCATCATTGAAGGAAAGTACCTCTTACATCAGAGTGACAGATAAGCGCCCTGTATATCTATTTGTTGTTAGAAATGACTGTTTATAAAATTAAAGTTCCCTTCCAATCCTTGAAAAGAAAGTACAGAAAAATGGAAAGCCAACAAATAAAATAAGTTAAAAATAAAATTAGTTTTCATAATTTTAAAATAAATGTTAATAGAATTAATAAAAATGAAATTAGTATTACTTTATTTTCAAACTATATTTAATTTTACTCGAGTCCTATTTTTAAACCTTCTTACATTTAATTTTTTGTTTTGTATGAAGCAATGATTTTAAAAAAATCTCTTACACATTTTGATGACTATTACAGCTGCAGTTTTTATATAGTTTATGCTTTCATATAAAACCTGTAAAGTAAATTTGTTGTGATTTTTAGAACAGAACACTAACTTGTTACGTTTGCTGCTGTTGAGAGCTTGTCTTTTCTGCTCCTGCCATAGCATTTTGCTGGGGATATATGGAACTAATGCAGTGGAGCCACTTTTCTGGCTGCCATTCCACCGAGTTTCACATTTTAATAACTCAGGCTTGCCCTATAAAAGCTGAAATATCTATTTTTAAAAAAATATAAATATGCAAAGTCCTTAGCAGTGATTCCTTCTTACCCTAGCAATACCCCAGCCCTATAATAAAAATTTTAAAAGTCTGCTTATATGACTGTAGATAAAAGATAACTTGAAAAATGCTTCTGAGACCCCTAAATCAGAACAATTTCATTGCTAGAGATTAAAATAAAAAACCCATCATTTGGATAAATGGGAACTGGGTAGTGACTACATGGAAGTGATGGGGAAAGAGAGCTGCTATTACAGTACATGTTAATGTGATTGTTTTCCTGAAAGAAAAAGCGAGGGATTTTGCTAACTGGCCATGTATAATTGCCTATGTTCAGATTCCATCACTGAGAATGTATCTGGCTTGGATATGTTGCTGTGAAATGACATCCAAAAGACACTGACAGCCCAAACTTTCCATGAAATCACATCATCATGTGTCTGTTTTAGAAGAATTTGTTTCCAGTGTTTATGAATGTCCTTTTCTACCGCAGATGGGTTCAGTGCCTGGGCACCGAAAGAGGAGGCAGCATCTGCACTCCTGAACTGACGTCGGTCTCATTCTGCCCCCGAAGTCTACACAGAGTCAGTTCATCCACATGAATGAACTGTTCAGTGTCTATTTTATTTGAAATGCTATAGCTGTAAAAAAAAAAAGGAACAAGTGCATTTTAAAGGTTAATTTTGACAGCTTGTTGCTGAATAGAACTGTTTTATTTGTGTCTTCAGGATGTTGACCTGAAAGCATGTCAGGAAGCTTTGGATGACTGCTGTCCACCCCAAGGAGATGATCAGCTGGAACTGCAAGAGGAGGAGGAGGAGGAAGACATAAATCAAGTAAATGACGAAAAAAAATGGAAGAAGGGAAAACCATGAAGAGGAAGTGAGGGAGGATATAGGTCTTATCACTAAGATAGAGTAGTGAAAGAAATGGAGTGAATGGTTTTGAAAGGAATATTTGATTTCCTCTTTTCATGTGGAGTGTCCTTTGCAAGGGCAGGAAAGGAACAGTGACTTCAGATGATACTTTGTGAATGATGCCCTTGTACACGTTCTTGAAAATTGCTCCCCCCCCAGTATAGTTTATGTAGTTGAAATGTTCTGAAGTTTACAGAAATCATTGGCAAATAACCATTTTTCAATTTGGGGTTGGTTTTTTTTTTTGGCCTACAAACACTTGAGACATGGATGCTAAATTATACTGCTTTCACCATTTATGTAAAGCTTGATGCTCAGATGTAGAATTACGTTTGAGAAATTGGATTGTTCAGATCTTAACATGTGTATTGTAACTAGAAGGCAGAGAAATAATCTTAATGATGTTACACCGAAACCAGTGCGCTTTGGGTATTGTTCTCTCTGAGAGCTACAATGAAAAGAACATTCATTCTTCTTGAGACCTTATGAGAGCTAAGAACATCGGATCCGGTTTTCTTGCCAGCCCCTCTGTTCACCATTGCCCTGGCAACTAGGCTTTGAAAAGATACTTGATTTTTCCACAGTGGTGGGTAGGTGCAGCCTCAGAGAGGAGGAAAGCCCGGTTCTGCTGTTGTGGGGCAGAGTAGGATGCTCTTGCCATGGAGTTATTCCGCTCGTTCTGGCAACGTGACATTCCCCATCAGGATGAAGACTCGATGGCAGGGTCAGCAGCAGTGTTTCACAGAGCTGTGCTCTGTTGCTTCTTGGACTTTGATTTTTACCTCCTTCTATGTAAAATAACTGTGCTTTACAAAGCATTTCTGTTTCTTCTGTCACAGAGCAACTGCAAGCATGTAGATTCCCTTCTCTCCTTAGAGGGCTATTTACAGCTTCTGTCATCGCAGATGGAAAACATGCTAGAGGTAAACGGGATAGATTGGGATACAGTCAGTGATTATTGGATAATGACTTACTCTGTTTTGTCTAATTAAAAAAAAAACAGTGAATATATCAGCAAATCAATGCAATAAAACTTACCTGAAGACGTTAAAGATGCTAGTATCCACCTTTTACAGCAGCTGTCATTGGCTCTACTCGAAAAATTTTCCCCAGTAATTTGTCTGGGATTTGAAAACTGCAAAGTCCTGTCTTCTCTGTCACCTGGTGTTCAAAGTGGGATGGAGCCACCGGACAACTTAATTAGTTCAACTCATAATTCCCTTTCTGAAACCTAATGCCAATTCGTATTTATACAGCAGCTCTTGGTGTGTTTCTCTAGAGCAACGCTGAGTTTTTAAGCAGTAGCAGCTATTAAGCATTTGCAGCCAAAGATTAGAGTTGCCATAAATATTGGGTCAAGTGCTTACAAGGATAGTACCCTCAAGAAGAACAGACCCAGTTTTGCTGCAAATCAGGTCAGTCAGCATTAGCGGCAAAACCATTTTGTTTCCTTTTTTTATCTTCTGGGCTTCCGATACTGTTGTTTACTTTCTGGGTGCCCATCTTCACAAAAAAAAGCAGTTGTTATCTTAATTGGAGTCTCCCTCCTCTCCCACAGCTCATGGCTGCAATCATTAACCATGAAGGTACTCCCTACATTCCTTTTTTGCAATACTCCAAGGGCATCTTACATACGCTTCCCATTGTAGGAGCCTTACAGGGTCATTAGTGTTTTCCATATAAATTCATGTTTATCTCTAGAACACCTAGTTTTGGGAATCTCTAGGTTGGATAGTGCCTCCCAGCCCATAAATTAGCCGCCTCCTCTGTTCAGCTTTGGTAACGGATTCCGCACTAACAAGGTTCAGAAGTTCATCAGTTTAGTTTTCTCTATTCTTCTCTTAATTTGAAAGGAATTTGGCTGTAGCCTTTACGTAGCTGTAGGAATACACAGTTGCATATTTTATTTAAGACTATTAATGCACTGCCATCTTGTGACAATCTATCTGTTGAAAATGGATTGCTTGTTTTTTCCAGGTACCAAGTCTTTACAGTGTCGGGGATTTTTTAATAATTAACTTGCTAAGAATATTTCTTTTCAAGGGCTTAATTGAAAATGCCAGCTCTATCTCTCAGACTACAGATGGTCTGGTACAAGGTAACTCCCTAGGAGAAATAAGGCAAGATCTTCTTCTGTTACCTGAGCTCCCAGTAAGCATAGTAGGGAACTTAAGACATTCTGGTCTTTATGGTACATCATTCCTTCCCTGTGGAAAGTGCTTTTTACATTGTTTGTTCAGTGAACTGCAGTCAGAAAAGTCCTTTCCTGCACCACAGTAGGGATGCTCAGCTATGGAGGAATCACATCATAGGCTTCCTACTTGATGTATTTACATTCTCAAGTGGTTTGTATCCATGTATTTTATGACTACTCGTCAGCAAGTGCCCTGATGTAATCTTGTGCAGTGGTTTTGTACTTCTAGGACCCAGCAACTATTATCCAGGCCTACAAAAGGTGTGCCTCAATGGTGCTGCAGCACTTGCTTATCGTCTTGACTTGAGGGCTGAGGGATCATACAGCAGCTTTATTTTTGTGAAGAAAAACTGAGTAGTAATTGAAAGTCAAAAGACATCCAGAGAAGGTGTGATCTGGGGGAGGGGAGATGTTTCCTCCAAACTGATTAGTAAAGGAGTTGAGTTGAAATCTGAGCACAATAGACTTCAGTTAAGAAGGAGCTAAGCCAAATGTAGCAGCTTTCAGCCCCAGAACTTCATAAACTGTGAAAGAAAAGCAGTGAGAATGTGCCAGCATGACCTTAACATTCCTGTCCTCCTCCCCTCTTTTCTTACACCACTGCTCTCACTGGTTAAGTCCTGCCAGTGAGCTATTTATCTTCTTTATAAGGTTAATTTTCTAACAGTTTAGCACCTTGAACCAGCTCACCCTGGAATCAGATGATCATCAAAACCACTACCAGGGAAGAGGGGCAGGACTGCCCCTCCTAGAAGGACCTTTTTTCTTAGACCAGATCAGATGAACACGTAGGCTGTAGTTTGACGTACACTTAGCAACAGTCCCATTTCCACCTTTTAAAACTCATCAGTCCCACACTGTCCTTTGCAAGTCCTCCTCCTCCCATCCCTTCAGTCACTTTTCTTCTGCGCCCTTCCCGCTTCCTCTTGCCATATGCCAACGCGGGTTGTGCTGTGTACAAGTGGGAAACAGTATTCAGGATAGCTAGAAAAAGAGTTTAACATATAAAATTTTGACTTTAATAGAGTCAAATAGTGGAATACTAAAAAATTAATTGATCAACACTGTGTAGGTGAGGAATGTAGAGGCATTAATTTTATAAAAGATTCCATTTTTCCCCCCATCATCTTTTAGGCGAGTTTACTGGAAGATATACAAGTTGCTACGTCTAGTAGAGGCCGAGACCCATCATCCTCACACCACAATATAAGTTTGACCCAGACACTTTGCCACTGTTTCAGTCCTCATGATGCCACGCTACTAAGAACAGACTACCCCACTCAATCAAATTCAGAAACAAGACATTTACAAAGGCAAGAGTCTTTTTCTCAGTCAAGCTCTAATATCACAGATCCAGAATCGCTACTTCATGGGCCAGATTTGACAGGGCTGTTTTCAGCTGCTGACATTAGAAACTTAACAGGCCACGATGATAATATTGATGAAATTAAACTCATGTCTTTGGCTTTGGAGGAAGGCTTTGAACCTATAGAAGTTTCTCAGCTCTTTGAAGAACCTGGCTCAGATTCGGGACTGTCTTTGAATTCAAATCACAGCACCGCCCCTTACTTGATCTGCAGTGAAGGTGCTGTTGGGTACAGCAGTGATTATAAATCTGTTTCTTCACATGGCTTAGGAACTGTTGGTGGCCATAGCCGAGAACACAGTAAATATGGCAATGTGGAATATCCAGGTGATTCAGAGTGTTCTAGAGAAGACACACTTCAGCAGTTTCTTCATAACCACACTTATAATCAGCTGCCAAGTCAAGCAGCATCCACTCTGGAGCATCAGCAGCAGATGTGGATGGAGAAACCAAACGAAGTAAAGGATAGATGCCATAATTCTACTGATAGAAACCTTAGCAGCGATGAACGCCGTGCAAAAGCTCTGAGAATACCGTTTTCAGTAGATGAAGTTGTGAGCATGCCTGTCGACTCTTTCAACACCATGCTAGCAAAGAACCATCTGACAGATACTCAAGTATCACTTCTACGTGACATCAGACGAAGAGGAAAAAACAAAGTTGCTGCCCAAAATTGTCGTAAGCGTAAACTGAATGCAATTCTTAACTTGGAAGAAGATGTATGTAATCTTCAAACACAAAAGGAGAGCCTTAAAAAGGAGCACTCTCAGTGTAGCAGATCAATCAGCCGGATGAAACAAAAGTTAAACAACTTGTACCGTGACATTTTCAGTAGATTGAGGGATGACCAGGGTAGACCTGTTAACCCATGCCAATATGTCATTCATTGCAGTAGCGATGGCAGTGTTTTCGTAATACCCAAACGCTTGGTCAAATCAGAACCGAAACAAGGTAACGAAAAGGAGCAGAAACAAAAATAAGATGGCTGACGATCACTTAGGTTTTATTTTTTCCTGAAAGGATGATAAGGATATTTGTGTGAAGACTGGAGGTCAGTGATTACAGTAGTACAAACAGAAAAGACCACATTTGAGGAGGAAGGCTGCATGCTTAAGGGTCTGGCAAACCCAGCTGACTGGGATCTGTTAGAAAACCTACCAGCTGAGGCTTCTGAATGAGGAAATCAGTTTAGTTTTAATTAGAGGATCTAGGCCATCAGTGTGAGTGTAGTTATATAGGCCTATGTAAAACTAGGAATTTCGTTTCTGGGGAAGGCGGGGAGAACATCAGTGGGGGGGGAAGCAAGCTTTAGGTCAAAGTTACACATGGAAGAAAAATGTGTTTTAGTCTTGAGTACTTGATTCTTCATACACAAAGTGACCTTATTTTATTATTCTTTTTTAGCACTGAAAGAAAAAGTGTAGCTCAAGTTTGTCTTCACCTGAAATTCACTGTGGATTTATGTATTCCTAAGAGATACTCTGTGCTTTGCATTTGTTCAGAACTGTTCTGCTTTTCCTAGTTTTCCTTTGAGGAGAGAGGCCTAGGAGGCTATTGCATTTTTCCTTACTACTTTCACCATCGTAGCTCCAAGCAAACATAATGTACCAATTAATTTTACAACTCATATGGTCAATTTGCAAATAGATTCTGAAAAAGAATTAGTATCCGATACAATATTGTCTTACCTTCATCCTCTGCAAGTGAATCATTCTCAACTTTCTTCCATGAAAATGAGTGATGGTGAATGAGTCCCTGTTCTGTTTCCTATCTGTGATATATTTACTTGTGTACCTTCCCTTTTCCCCCCATTTGGATACCTTCCGCAAGGAGAAGTACTACGTTTTTCTTTTTAGCTTTTTAAAACTGGTATTTTTTAAGTACCTTCAATGTAATGAATTTAATTTTTTTGTTTGTTTGGTTTTCTCCAAATCTTTAAAGTAAATTAAATTGAACCAAATTACTATTTATCTGTACTTGTGATAATGAGGTTACGCTCTGGTAGTGGCTTTGAATAAGAGAAGATCTTTTGGTTTTGATATTTATTTATTTGTGCTATGAAAAAGAAGACATTTTATTCACTCACATGCTTATTCACAACAGCTTATCCTTTTCTATTTTACAACCTGAGAAGGGTCCGCAAAAAAGATGGCCTAAAAGGCATGTAATGAATGATAAGGAAGGAATGTTAAGAGGCATACTAGTTTGCAAGACATGAAAATAATTACTAATATTAACTACTAGATAGCAACAAATACTTTTTATATCTTTTATAAACAAACCCTTTAAGACTGGTATTAAAAAAAAAAAAGATCTCATTGGTCACAGCATGATGACAATGTAGCAACTTTATGGTCAGGTATGTTAAAAAAAGCACAAAAACTACACGTACACGCAATACAAGTTTAAATGCCAAATTATACCTTTTGAAGAAATAAAATATGCCATTAGCATGTAAATCATGTTCTTTGTTTGCACTTTTGTTTACAGTAACTGGTAGCATCAAGTGGTATTTTCTAAACAGGGAGCACTGCCTCGGAGTGCCAAATGCACTGAATTATTGATAATGAAATCAGCCAGTTCGAACAATTTGCTCTGCATTTTGTATTAAAAGATTTCTTTAAATAAATGCGTGCATCTGTTCTTTTATTTATCATTGCACCACAGCCTCAAATTGATAGGGTAAATTCATAGTGGAAACTTTCATTAGCGAGGCCCTGAAGTTTCTTGCTGTTGGTTAAGCATCAGTGTGAAGTATATCTATCCTAACTGGTATACTGGTATTCACAAGGAATTTATTTAATCACTAGTTCATGAACTTCAACCAAAACACACAGCAGTTAATCAGATACATATGACGAATTGTGAACTTTATTTCTAATTTGGGGGGGGAGGGGGGAGAGTACATGTTTGAGTCAGCATGATTGTCATCTTTTAATTAAATGACATTGTAATAAGCATTTTAAAGTCTATGCATGTAGCCTTTGCAGGACCAGGTCTTTATGGCCCACGTGCACAAATCCTGGTAGATACTAGATCAGACCCATAACTGATAAAACCAGAAACCCAAGTATTTCTGTTTTAGGGCCTCACAATACAAGTTTCTACAGTCCTATGAGGGAAGGGAGAAAAAAAAAAAATGAAAAATGGCTAAACCACCTGATGCCCACTCCGTCAGTAGCAGTAGAGTGAGCTCTGCGGACTCTTGTAAAGCCAGCTACTAATTAAGTAAAGCATACAGCCAACTGGGTAACAGTTACATGGTTAAATTTTGGCACACGCTGAAAATCAGGAAGCATGTTGGAACTCTTTCAGAGAGCAATCCTTATAGAAAGCAGCATAGTCCAGATGATCCATATAGAGCGAAGATATCAGCCCTAACCCCATTCCATTACCTGTTAAGTTGCAGGTTGGAAAGTATCATGACCTGCCCTCTGCTAATTCCACTCTATTGTTCAACAACTGTATTTCTTTTAGAAGTTTATGTATTGATCTCAATTTCTGTGAACTCAACTAGCAACTATAGCCCTGCAAAACCTCTCAGATAAATTACTAGGTTTGGGTGAACTATGAGTTACAACAGCGCTGATGATGCAGGCAGCGAGCGTTAGGTCTGGCTGTACTACGTCATTTTCTCAAACCTTCAGCTACCTACCCACAGAAAAGACAAAACCACAGGCAGAATTCAGAACAATGTCCTGGTTTTTCAATTTTAGTAGACTGCCATTAAGTTTAACCTAAAAAATGTTGACACTTTTTGAAGTGTCTTCCCTGTGACTAGCCTATGCTTAAAAACAAAACCCCAAAAAGCCCCAAACATTGCTTAGTCTTGGCTAAGCCTTACATTTTCACATCCTTAAATTATTCGTGAAAGTTAGGCTAGACAGATAAGGAAAGAGGAACTTTTATAGCAAGCTTTCCTCCCAAGACAAAGGGTTCCTGAAGCTACTTTTAATGTGCTTCACACAACGGCCTTAGACTATATTTTCAACCTATACTCAGAAAGGAGACACTGTACAGGAGTTGAGGAGCTATTCAGGAAAACAGCATTGTTAAAACTTTTAACTGAAATGGTTGAAGAACGTGGGAAACCCCCGACTGAAGTCTATCTTGGCTTTCTTACTGATACAGCCTAACTTTCAAGAAACCAAAATCCTAAGTGTACAAACCAGGAACTACGCTGTGTAGGCGACATGATGTGGTATCAAACTTGCTCTGGAGCCAGATAGTTAGTGAAAAAGCTATTAGGACTGCATTCTACCTCACTGAATACTAACATCCAGAAAAGCCTCTCTCTGAAGTAGGAACAATGAAGACATTTTTAAGACTTGTTATACTCCTAGAAAATTGCAAAGCTGAGAATCGTAGATTTAGCTGTTGATAGAGCAACAAAAAATGCAAATACCAACGTGGGAGTTCTCATTAAAATATTGTTCCCATGGTAAAGCTATTTAGTAGTCCATTTGAGTAGTAAACTGCATTTTTGTTACATTAGTAATGAAAAGAGGTTATCTGCAAGAGGTTGGAAAAGGTCAGATTAAGTACAGAGAAAAACACTGGGTGGTGGCGAAATGACAAAGCACACAGGTTACTTTACCCATTATCGCCAGTAGCGACGCGCACAGGCACTACAGAACAGCATTAGCCGCTAGCTGCTCTCAGATCCATACCTCTTCTGGAGAAGCATCCATTAGAAACAAACACGAGTTTAGTACTTTAATAAAGTACTGAAGGCTGAACACTCGCGTACAGGCACACTGCAAATAAGCCCTCACAAGAGACGCAGCATGCTGCTGCACCCCTACGCACACTTCGAATGACCACTAACAGTACTGCACTGAAGTGCAGCTTTAGCTTAATGTTTTGGTTTTATTGAATAGATTTTGCTTTTTACAGAAGCGAAATTTTACAAACTAAGACTGTTCCTGAAAAATCTAGTTTTAGATGGGGTAAACCGGAGTAACGAACTTCAAAGAGGAAACAAAGCAACTTCAAGATCAGTTTGTCAGTTTTAACAGCTCAGTATTTGTCCCAAAATACACACACTACATTCGTATCTTATGGAAGTCAGAACTATGGTTCTAACGAGAATCCTGAGGACAAAGTAGGTAGAGGTCTATAAATGACACAACAGGACACTCAGCACCAGGTTCTAGTGAAAAACTATTTATTAAATAAACCAAATAGAGATGACACATGTAACCATGTGGCCTTACTACTGTAACGTACCTCATAAAAGCACTGCAACTTGGTACCTGCTACACAGCTACTAGAACTCTATTAAATGCATGAGCCATTGATTTTCATAAAAAAAAAACGCACTCAGACCAAGTAAGAGGAAGCAAGGTGTGGGGGGGAAACCATGTGTTGGCGAGAACTTAGTGGGATCAGCAATTTTCTAGAACTTGCCCACAGTCACCTTGTTCGAACAATGAAGCAGCATGGCAGGTCACAGAACCTAGTTTGTAAACTACACGGTCCCCAGACACTGTTGACCTAGTACATTCATAGCAATCTGTCAGGCAAGTCAAGTAAGAGGAAGCAAGGTGTGGGGGGGAAACCATGTGTTGGCGAGAACTTAGTGGGATCAGCAATTTTCTAGAACTTGCCCACAGTCACCTTGTTCGAACAATGAAGCAGCATGGCAGGTCACAGAACCTAGTTTGTAAACTACACGGTCCCCAGACACTGTTGACCTAGTACATTCATAGCAATCTGTCAGGCAAGTCACACAGCCATTTAAAGTTAAACACCGTTTACTTTTACTGTTGATAAATAAACCAGTTCTTGCTTACATTAACTGGAATAACTTCTGCTGCAATGCAAATCAACACTAGCTGCAAAGCAAGACCACCGCTGTTAAAAGGGACAGTATGACTTCTGGAAAAATGGACCAGCATTACCAAGCAGCACCCTTCCATGTTACGCTCCCATGCATTCGTACCAGTGTCGCTGTATAAACAAGAGAACCTGGCATCTCCCTTAGGAGAAAAAAAAGGAACAGCGCTACTATGGGATTTCACTTGCATCATGCACTCTGCTTCAAAAACAAATGGAAACACTAAAGCTATAGGGAATGTTTCAGTATGTTCTCAGCACATCATCCTCTTTGACAAATGTGGTCGAGTTGCCAAAACAAACTCAGCTGACAGCTCCTTCAAAATTCAGATCTAAGTATTTTGGGGGTTGTTTTTTCTTCCCCAGTAGTAGTATGATTTCATCCCCAAGATAGTACGCACATTCATCATAAAACTAAAAGAATGCAATCTTCTTCCCCACACATGACAAAGTTCAATTCCTGCTAATTTCACAATATTAAGAGCAATTTCTCACATTTTCCTAAACACTTTTCAGCAAATGAAGCACAAGTAATAGAGTAAAATTCAACTTCCATTGTAAATAGTAGAGAGAACGCAAAGTCTGAGTGGCCAGAACC
Organism: Fulmarus glacialis; assembly: GCF_000690835.1. Lineage (NCBI taxonomy): Eukaryota > Metazoa > Chordata > Aves > Procellariiformes > Procellariidae > Fulmarus > Fulmarus glacialis. The sequence goes on from NW_009207524.1 coordinate 21,906, forward strand.
CCAGTATTGACCTCTCTTCACCACCACTTTATAAGTGCAAGTCATCACTGTAGTTTTTTGGGGTTTTGCTCCCATACCAGTTACCAACAAGTTATGTTGTTTTTCACATTCTTCCCTCAGTTTGCTGCAGAAAGTGTTTGCTGGGGGCAAGCTGGGCATAGTACTGACAATCTGATCCTCAGTTCTTAGTGCACTGAAACACACTGACCGGCAATGTTACCCTTATTTTGAAAACAGAAAGTCTGTAGTGTGATATAAAACCAATTTCTTAGAAATGGAAAGAGGAAAAGTATACATTGTCTACAAATGGAGGACCACTAATTGACCACGCACTTGTGTTTATTCGAAGTGGCTAGCTTTCAGTATCAAGTTCACTCTCAACGGTGACTTCTCTCACTGAATTCATCAGTAAACACTGTGATTGTCACTCGCTTTAATTCTTAAGAACATACCAAGAAAGAAAAGTCATGAAAGTTCAACAATAAGACAACAGGAAACTTACTCAAATATTCCAAGCTTTCAAGACTTTAAATACCCAGTAACTTAGTTTTCGCATACTGCTGTCCCCTATACACACCCTTCTCCCATCACCAGTACATCAAAATTAAAACATCCATGTTAATTCAAGTAAATTTTAAATTTTGTTGCAAAATTACTGAAAGAGCGTAAATATCTCAAACAGAAAGAGAGAATAATTACTCCCCTTTTAAGTGGTTTGTTGTTTTTTTTTTTAATGTCATATGAATGTGGAGTTGGTAACTGTAAAGAAAAAACTTCCATTAACTCAATCTAAGTTCCAGGAAAGAAGGCAAATTCTGTATTAACTGGTCAACTCATTCTGTTGGAAAGAAGAAAGTAAAGCGGATTTTGTGCGTCTTCATTTTCTGCTTCCATTGCAGCCCACTGGTTACCTATACAAGTATTTCCAAGTTCAACTTAGGAAACACAGAAAAAAATCATACATGAGTCCTTAAATAATATTTTTGAATTATATAAAGAAGGTTAAAGACATTATGACTCTGCCGAAGCTAAGCATATAAATTTCAAGTTTAGAATAAACCGTGAATGTAGGCAACAGGTTAAAACAGTACAGACTGAAGATACCTTCCCTCAAATACATTCCCAACTGAAGCTTTCCCAAGCTCACACTTGGGAGTTTGGTTTGGTTTTAGTTTTTTTGGTTTGGTTTTTTTGTTTGTTTTGGTTTTTTTCCCCCAGAAGATGCATCTATCAGTAATACAGTTCTGGTACAGCAGGAACTCTACACTCCATTCACTCTTTCTCTCAATGCTAAAAGCTCTTTACAGGTGAAAAGGATAAAGCTATTGTCCTATCACATTTTGACAAACTGTCTTAAGTGGTTGGTTTCATTAACAGGAAAGGAGGAGGTACTTTTATAAAGTGATATAAAACACAGCCAAAAAGCTATTTTAAAGCAATTGTGTCCAACAGCAAAAAGATCAGCATTTTTAATTTGCAGCACTGTTTCTCCCAACAGAGAACAGATGCCTACAGTCAGAGACACAAGTTCTGTGAATACACTTGCCAAGTTGACTTTGTTTTAAATCCGCCTCAAAATGGAATGTTTCAAATCATTGAAGGGTCTAAAAGCTGCACATAAACATTATTTAATGTTAGACACACACTAAGTTTTATTAAGCATTACACTAGAACTACTTTGGTATAAAAAATACTTTATTTTAAAGCTATGAAAGTTATAAAAATATGTAGTTAAACTTTCTACTCACAGAATGCTTGCTATTTTAACATTAGTGATTTGTTTCTCCTAACGAATCTGAATTTTATTCGAAAGGTTTACAAGACATTATTACTGTAATTTAAAAAACCCAGCATTACAGGGAGCTGTACTAATTGTGATGTTTTATCAGTACTCATTTAACCTCTAGATTTTTAATGAAGGCAGCAAAAACAACTATTTTCTGATGATACAGAATTTCTTATTTCTTGAAGCGTTTCTGTGGTTGACCACTTCTTCATTAGTTACCTGCAGCATGGCACCTTCCTGCCAAAGAAAAAAAAAGTGTATCTGAAGATGTTTATCACATATGTCTAAACCAAATTACCAATAGGGGAACTTCAGCCATTTTAAAAAAAAAAGTATAAGCAGTTCACTGGTGTGTCTAACACAAAAAGGAACAGGACTTTTGTTAGCTGAGTCCACGTTCTTCAGTGGGTAGCCTTTTAAAGGCAATGGAACTTTGAAATTAGGGCATTTTTTGGTTGCCTTTTTTTTTGGTGGGTTTTGTTGATTTTTATTTAAAAACCAAATCTAGTAGAGTATGCCACCCTTACTCTGAATTAACTCATTACTTGATGAATTTCCATTAATTTGAGGTGCAAACATTCAATGCAGTGAGAGTAAGGCTGACTGAATTTGGCACTAAGGTTTATTAGCTGCAAGAACTATAAAAAATGGTGGAAACCTCAACATTCTAGCCAAATTCCAATTTACGTAATTACATTATACACTTATGAAATACCACCTGCAGTTTCATTTGAAGTTTTCACTTCCCCTCCTAAAGAACTGCTTATGCAGTTGTTAAAAAGAATGGACGACACATTCCTTCAGAGAGGCAGATGTATTCTGTGGTGCAATGTTTTTCCTTACACGTAAACAGTCTACAGTAACTTGGGAACCTTCAGGATGAAATGTGTTATATAAAATACATTACAGTAGACAAGACACATAACATAGTTCATTTTCAACAGCACAGAACTACCTTCATTGCATTACCTTGCAACCACCATAATGCATAGACTCCCAAGAAAAAATAAAATGTTGCAGGATGCAAAAATAAAGTTGTATGATTTAATTAACTTGTGACCTACCATTTTAACTACCAACACCAGGGATGGAACCCTTGCAAAGCTTTACTAATGGACACTTGCAGGTCTCATTTGTTCAACTGTAGCAGTGTACAGTGGCAGCAGTCTATGCTTGTCCAGGGTTCATATCATAGCTAGATTCCAGTAGGAAAAAAATATGTTAAGTAGCTGAAATTGACAAAAATTTGTTTGTAAAAAATTTAATAATACAAGAAAACAGGATTCACAAATTTCTTTTCAATTGGTAATTGTTAACTCAATTCATTGCTATGTTAAACTACATAATGATAATCACTATACTGAAAGAATACTGTCAAACAATATTAGTTTTTCTTGTTTTTGGAACATTAAGAAAGGAAAAGTAAATAAGATCTTACCTAAAGAAGTTTAACTGAAGCTTAGAACTATTTTGCTCTACACCCTCAGCCTTCGTTGGCATCCTTATCAACTACTGTAGTTAAAGCTTTGCAGAAATACAGCGCAGCTTTTTAAGACTGGCTGAACTTAGTGACGTTTTCAAGAGTTCTCTTGTACTAGACCTGTGTCCCTGGAAGAGTACCTCGCTGGGGATATTTCCTTTCCTTGCCATTGAAGAAGCAGCATCTAAAAGATCTAAAAAGGTGTTTCTCCTTGCAGAGATATCCCTTAAGTTATCTAGATATTTTAAACCTGATCATTTACAGACAACATACTTTTTTCTGACCAGCATTTAATTTTACATATACAACAATAGCTTTATATTATTTGTGGGACCTTATGCTACCCACTCCTTGCCTTATTTTACAATATTAAAAAAAAAATCTAAAATTACACAATATTTCCTTTAGAATTATTTTATTAAATCATAAATGTACAACAGCTTCTTAACTCTACACACGCACTTAAATTTTTAAAAGGAAAACGTTATGTCTTATTACACCATGATCCTGGCTAATAGCTTTTCAAAACTTTGAGGAAAATCTTAAAAAAGGTTTCACATGTCACCTGAAACTTACAAATTTAACATTATCAAAGGAATGCTTCTACACTTACAAAGACCACTAGAAAGAAACAACAATTAAAAAGCTAAGAAACTGTCTCAAAGGCATTTTTACAATCCTTCCTCCACAGTAAGGTAATGTTATTAAATAATCCAAATCCATTCACAAAATGGCTCTCTGCATCTGCTCTGGTGTCTTCTGCCATATCACTGCATATTTATGCATGACTGAGATAAGTGTTTCCTTAACATTGTTATTTCGATAACCTGAAGCTGTTCTGTTACCTCTGGGCTCTCATCCTCTCCTATTTATACAGTGAAGCCTGTTTCAACAGAAGTAAAGAGTAAAAAAATAGGTTATGAAATTATTCATCTAACCATTTTTTAAAGGAAAGATAATATGATCCTAAAAAGCTTTTAACTCCTGCAGCTACTCTCAAGAATCACTGCAATTTTAACACTTATAAACATACTTACCCATGGCATGCTTGCAGAAACTCAGTAACGGCTCCTCCCTCCATATCCACCACTTCCTCCACTGCCCCCTGGACCATAGTTTCCTGCAATTGCAGAAAAAGAAAAAACAGAACAGTTACATCAGTACACTTTTTAAATCTACGAATGTTTTTGATTGTGTATGAAGATTAACATCTGCTTTGTTTCCAGAGATGGCAAACACAACAAAGATTTTAATATTTCACTGTCTTCCTCTAAATAACCTCCAAGAATTGCCACAAGAACTACATGCTGAAATCTTAGAAGATTAAACAGCATCATGTGTAATTTGATGCATCGTACTGTCTTGAGCCTGTGCAGGCTGACTTTATTTGCATGCTAAACCTTACAAGAAAGGGCTTCGTGTTTCAGTTTCCATTTCACAAGCTGTACACACCATATTAAATAACATTTAGACAACAAAAGGCAGAAACTGTCAGAAAAAAGTGACACTACAACAAGTAGGGGGGAGGAGGGCAGGGCGGAAAGAAATCCTAGCAAATTTAGTGGACATAAACTAGACTCTCTACTAATAGCGTGAGCTGATAGCAAAGAACATGAAACTTGGCTAAAATCTTTACGGACTGGAAACTGCAAAACATGTCATAATATTCTGGAAAAACTTAGTATCTTGTCATTTATCTTTTAAAAAATAGTAATAATAATTTTCTCCAAGACAAGCTTTACAGTCTGAAGATGAGAAATTGTAGCCAACTTGCAGAAAGGGCGCTGAGGTCCATCTTCTGCAGAAGTTATCCAATCACAGAATGGTTTGGGTTGGAAGGGACCTTTAAAGGTCATCTACTTCCAACCCCCCCTGCCACGGGCAGTGACATCTTTCACTAGACCAGGTTGCTCAAAGCCCCATCCAACCTGGCCTTGAACACTTCTTCCAGGTATAGGGCATCCACAACTTCTCTGGTCAACCTGTTCCAGTGCCTCACCACCCTCATCATAAAGAATTTCTTCCTTATATCTAATCTTAATCAACCCTCTTTTAGTTCAAAACAGTTACCCCTTGTCCTGTCTTCCCTTCCACCTCCCCAAAAGACTAAAGCCCACCCACTGTTTGGCTCCAAGGCAGGTCAGGTCATATGCAATACCTCCACCATATGGTCCCCCCATGTTCCTGCTGCCACCAAAATTTCCACTCTTCATTGGACCATAATTTGAAGGTTGTTGGTTGTAGTTTCCAAAATCATTATAGTTTCCACTTCCATAATTGCCTGCATTATCAATACAAAGGTGGAGAAATGAGCTAAAACGCATAAGGCACTCACAAAGTTATCTCGTTATTAGAATTTTAAATAAAGTGCAAGTGTATGCAACAAACTGCTTTTTCATACTATTCCATACTATTTGGAAAACAAGAGCTTCCTTAGACATTTACAACCTCCCCCCTCAAATCTCAAACTACTTGCACCAATTTACAACTGAAATGCTTAGTCATTTCAAGCCAGTAGGTTACCTCCTCCATAGTTGTCATAACCACCTCCATAGCCCCCACCCTGGTTGCCATATCCAGGTCCTCCTCCACCATATCCTCCTCTTCCTCCTCCGTAACCAGGACTGCCACCAAAGTTGCCACCTATGACAATACAATCCTTTAAAATAAACTTTTCAGTGTAGAAGGCAACCAAATTCTACAGAATCAGATGGTATTTTTCTGTTTAGATGTCTACAGGGGAAGAAGATGGTAGGAGTTTTGTGAAGAAGTTTCTATGACCACTATTTTTAAAGGCACATACCAACTCCCACCCTAACCGAATTGTGACCAAAACCCACCAGTCAGACTGCCTAATAGCCTCAATTAAAAGGCTTAATTAAAATCTTGATTTTTCAGGAAGTTTAAGAAACACTGCTATTCTGAAGAAAAGGGCATGGTTGTCCAAGAAATAACCATACAATTTACCATATAAAGGTTTAACATGAGCCAACAGCCATGTGTGCTTCTTAAAGCCAACAAAATGGCTTTGGCAATTAATATAAATTTTATACAAACAGTAAGAGAATGTAAAAATGTTTCTGAATAACAGAAAAACCACCACCACCACCAAAAAAGTAAACTAACCTCCAGGTCCTCCACCATATCCGTTATACCCATCACCAAATCCGCGGCCACTTCCATATCCATCTGTTGGAGAAAAAAACCCGAAGTATTTCAATTCATCTGTAGCAAACTAACTAAATTCTCAAACCCCTATGACCTTAAGGACCAAATCTCAGAGATTATTGATTAAGTACACGTACACTTGAATTTAGAAAACTGTATGTGAAATGACACATCCAATCATTGCTCTACATCTTCCATTTTCTTGCATTTGTAAGGTACCCAGTTTTAATTTTGGGCACAGCTGTTCCACTGTAAAGGTCAGGCAAGCGCTGCATAGAATTACAGAGCAGAAATCCCTGAATTCCGTAACAAAATTATTAAGTTTAGGTTAATTTTGGCTTTTAATAACATCCTTTTAAAAAAAACACTTCATTTTACTGAATAGCCACACAATCAATTTGTGTACTACAGGAAGAGGTTTGCAAGTTATTTTTCCCAAAAATTCTCTAACTGCTACAGCTGCATTTAAATTAAACAGCAGTAGCTTACAAAGTTACCCAGAACCAGACAGACAGTATAAATAAGGAAAAAAAAAATGCTACAAACATGCCTGTCTTACCGGCTCCCCCTCTGAAATTGCTGCCAGGGCCTGGACCAAAGTTGCCACCACCTCCACGTGCATCACCAAAACCGAAGTTCCCTGTAACAGTTTTACATTTATAAGCGGCAAGATCGTGGAAAGTGAACACAAAAATCAACCACAAATGATTAACCATTACTTGTACATACCTCCTCTCCCACTTCTAGAATTTTGCACTTCTTGCATTTCCTGTCTAGAGAGTGCTTTCCTTACTTCTGCGTTATGGCCATTGATGGTGTGATACTTCTGCACTGTAACCACATCACATCAAATAAGATACCATCAGCATTTAAGTACTGATCTGGCAACAAATAAGAGTATCAGGCTTCCAAAAATGAAGTAATTTCCAAATTAATCCATACATATTCCATATCATTTAAAAAAACCAAAACACCATACGATTTTTAAGCAAAGAAGCCAGTATGTACTTAAAATACATGTTCCCACATAATTCACCAAAACTACGATGTAGAAGATACTCATGCACATAACTAATCCCATTATCTCTTTAGTTTAAGTTTAGCTTTACACAATTACCATGACTGCAAGGATTAATACTATCAAATTAAGACAGTGAAATGAAGCTTACTTACATACAATTTTATCCACAGGATCATGGTCGTCAAATGTAACAAATCCAAACCCTCTCTTTTTACCAGACTGTCTGTCAGTAATGATTTCAATAGTGTCGATTTTTCCATATTCCTCAAAGTAGTCACGGAGGTGGTGTTCTTCAGTGTCCTCTTTAATACCACCAACAAATAGTTTTTTCACAGTAACGTGAGCACCAGGTTTTCCAGATTCCTGTTGAAAGAATCCTTTGAATTACTACAAAGAGAAACAATTTCACAAATCACTAATTTGCCAGGATTTCAGGTATGAAATACCAATAAACTAAGATTTTTCAAGCACTTGAGGTAGCCCTCTTATGATGCACGTCCCTGCAACCTTGCTTGGGGGACCTTCTGGGAAGGAAGTAACATGGGGTAATTTAGCGTTTTTTCCTCCCCCCTTTATGTCAAAGCCTTAAAAGCACTGAAAAAGATACAGATAAAAGTGCTATTAAATGCATAAAAGTAAATAAAAAGCCTTTAAACATATTTAGAGAAAACATAACATCAACTGTTTGAAAGAACTGCAAGTATTTAATAACTTAAACTAGAGCACAGTTTTTATAACTGAAACAAAGATGCATCAGCTTCCTCTGCCCATTTCCCCAACAGCAGTGAAACCCACATTTCACTCGTATCAACAGCAAAGGTCCTTCAACCTCAGCAAATCCACAGCTATACATTTTAACACCTATTCAAATATTAAGACAACTCCTCACATTCATGGGTTGTTTTTACACTTTGAGCATGATATCCAAGCTGCTACACTAGGCAGGAATGACTTATCCCTAAAGCTTAGCAATAGCTTTGTATGTATAAACAGTATGCACGTATGCTGCTTTAATTACTTTTTCCCAAATGCTAACCAACCCTGCATTCTGCTGGGAATGGAAAGAAAACTGGGATAGCTAATGGTTACCAGTGGGATACCAGTGGTTACTACTTCCATTTCTCTTGACCTCTGGGACAGCTCATTCAATTCCAGTTCATCAGTGCAAATGCATTAAACACCTGGGTCCAACCTTAAACTGGTAAACCCTCCAAGACTCCCACAACATAGTAAACAGAAGTCACCTAGAATCTGCACTTGCTCCTCAAGTACCTCTGTGCCACAGTAACCTGGCTGAAAAGTTTAGAGGTGCACTGCATTCCTGTGCACACACATAATTTGTACCCTGAGTTTAAAACCAAATACGCGTGGGGCTAAAACCAGAGTAGTCCTAAGATAATTTTGTACACCACCAGCAGAAAAAAAAGAAGAGTTTCCCTACTACATTTTCTATTTTTTAGTCACTTCAGTTACATACCTTTTAGAAACAACCAAAGAGATCTCGGAATAGAGTCAGGAGAGATTGACAGGAGTTTATTAATTTGAGGTTTAGTAACAGTAACCATTGCAAAGAAGAATTAGTTCGGAATTTGCATAATTACAGGCATTCAACATGTTTTCGCTAACAACACTTTCAGACCCCAGTTGCGTCCCTTGCAGACATGTTTCTACAACCAGAGTAACTTAATAATTCACTGTAATAATAGACATTTATGTAACAGTGTCATTTAACAGACCAAAGTGTGGGAAATAGTGCCCCAACTATGGCCTTTTAACTAGAGAATTTAAACCCAGGCAATTTCAAACACGAACAAAGCATAACTGTCCGACCAAAACAGATTCCTTTTTCAAAGCATGAAAAGTATCTGCTTTCAAAGCCATACTTACCTCTCTAGCCACAGCTCTCTTAGGCTCAACCACCCTTCCATCAATCGTGTGAGGTCTTGCAGCCATGGCTGCATCAACTTCAGCCATGGAGGAGAATGTTACAAAACCAAACCCCCTTGATCTTTTGCTTGCAGGATCCCTCATTACCTGAGAAGAAAAAAAAACATTTAATCCACTTCTACTTGTCTCATAACAACATTGGGAGAAAACATGTAAACTTAATTTACATTTTCCTTGATTTGATTTCAAAACACAATTATAATAAAGTAGGAGGCTAGGCTGATTAAGTACATGAACAGCACTGCTTGGCATCACAGAAATTCAAACCATTGTTGTCCTCTAAGACTCTACCCGTAACTCAGAAATGTTGCTATGTCAGAGATGTACGTTTATTTATGTTTGTTTTCTCAAAAAATCAAACACACAATTTCTTTCAAGCTTTCTGAAAACCACAGACTTTAAATTTGTGTTACGAAATATGTATTTACTGTTCCCAAAACAAATTCAGTGGAGGAACTTTTGCAAGAGTCACCATCCCTGGAGGTATTTAAAAGACACGTAGACATGGCACTTAGGGACATGCTTTAGTGGTGGACTTGGCAGTGTCAGGTTTACGGTTCGACTCAATGATCTTAAGGGTCTTTTCCAACCTAAATGATTCTATGAAAACATCACACAGAAAGACATCCTTTTCCAGCTTTATTGAGGCTGCTGACCGTATCATCTGCCTTCTGCCAAAGGTTACTAATCACGTAGATGTAACAGTGCTCTGTGTGAACGCTCCCTAATGCACTTCAGCCAATGACACTCAAGTTAATTTCAAACTATTGAAATCAGTGGTTAGAGATAATCTAAAATCTGGGAGATTTTACAGGAAACAGACTGTGAATGCTCCCTAACTCTATAAACAGAGTTCGCAAGGGAAAGTCTGTGCATAGCTTCAATGGACTGTATTATGTATAAATCAACCAACTATACACTTAAAAAAATTTAATATTCTACCTTTTCATTAAGCTATCCAGAAAACAAACTCCCCATTTTTACAATTTCTAAACGTTCTATGCCATCGCTGTGCATTTGTATGCCAAACTTACCACACAGTCTGTAAGCTTTCCCCATTGCTCATAGTAACTCCTCAAGCTTTCCTCTGTTGTTTCAAAGCTTAAGCCGCCAATAAACAGTTTGCGGAACTGCTCCTTTTCCCTCTACCACAGAAAAGAAGATTACATTAATATAATTAACAATACCCTCCTCCGCATCAGCATAATTAAGACACTAAGTAAGATTTTCTTGAGTGTCAAAAACTTTCCGTAAGATGTATTTTTCAAAGTTAGGCATGGCTCTTCTAAATGTTCTACCACTATTCAAGAAATTAAACAATTTATGCAGTTCTATGGGTCCACTTTTATGATACACATTTTAATAATGTGCTTCTTCCCATCTCTCCCTCCAAATATTAAGAACAAGAGACCACACGGACTTCCAGAATAGTCCTCTCAAAGATCTTTAGGAGATGCTTTTTAAAGAAAAGAAAAACAAAACCAGAAGTTCTCATTACAGATAACATAAATTCATTCATACTGTCTGATTCTATTCCAGATGGCATTTATTTTTACAAACCATTCGGCTCAAATTATTGTACATGAATACTATCATGCTATTTATCCAAAGCATTTAAAAAAAAAAAAAAAAAAAAGAAGAAGATACGGCTAAAGATGTTCTAAAATGGGTCACCAATTCATATTTTCTTATTAATTATTAAAACGAATGAAAGCCAGATCATCCATAAAACTAATCTGGGATCCTGCACCATTAGAATCACTGGTAAACATATCCACCCTCAACAGCAGCAGTATCAAAATTCAGTATATTTGTATATTTCCTTTAAAATGGAAATGTGAATAATACATATTCGCATATGTATCCACTAATATAAATTACGCTTTCAGTAAGACTTTGTTCCTTTGTATCTTCCAGAGAAATTATCACTGCACTTGTTCAGCTTTCTGCTGTGATGACAAGTACATCATTAAAAAAAACCCTGGACCAATAATAAGGTATTTCATTTACTATTTTGTATGTGGTATTATACCAAAGCAGAAAGGACAACCTTCCAATCTCTGCCAGTTAAAAACACTTTTATACTAACTTTTTATACTAAGCAGGCATCATAATTGTCATTTTCTACACACAATAGCATCACTAGATCATACATTTTGCAATTTCATATGTCAAACAGCAACAATTAAAAAAATGCACTAAAAAGTAGTCCCCTTCCACAAAAGTTAAGATTTCAGAATGTTCTTTAAAAGAGAACTGTCCTGCTAGGGACAAGAGAACTTAAATGCAGTGATTACTTCAGCTTTATACTGTTAACTAATTTTAAAAAAACAAGAAAATCTGCTTGGGTGTTTGGTTTGGTGTTTTCTTTAGGGTGGTGGTTGCTTTTTAAACAACCCAAAACACTGCATCGTTAGCTATAACTGACAAACACAACATGACCAATTATGCACTGCGTATCAAGATAAATGTAAAAAGGAAATTAGGACAACCAATGATATTTGGAAAATAAGCAAAATAGTTTGGTGCACAAATGCTTTTAAAAGTATTAAGCCAATCTGCATGTAGACCAACATGTTTTCTGAGGTTGTCCAAGGCAGGTCTGGATCTAGACGCATGTAACAGGAAGACAATTACTGTAGGTAGTACCGAATCAGTTTCACTTGGAATCTACTGTTGGAGCTAATATTTTTTCTTCTAAGAAACACAGAGGAAGCTAAGCACTGTCTCCTCCTTGTACAGACAGGCAAAATTAGACACAAGAGTTTAAAAGCAGCAAATCCATGTTATGTCAAGTTTCCTTTTACCTCATCTCTTAAAAGGAATAAAGAAAAGGATGCTGCATACCAGACTTGGACTAAAAAGTCACATGCTGCAAGTCATGCTATCGTTTATAATTTGAGTAGGCTAGGAGAGAAATCATTTTAAGCAACAATACTGCCAAAAAAATCCTCCCTTCAAATTACTTCAGTTCTGCTGCTTGAAAATTCGGGACTACTTGCTACAGTTTCATAGGCCTGTAAGACACTTTTTCCTATATAATTGATTGTCATGTGTCTAATAATGCACGTTTATATTCTTATAAAAATATGAGAATCAAGCAAATTTAGTAGGCAGGTAGGATTTTTCCAGTAAGTGTTAGGTTTACCTTTGAAAACAGTTATAAACAAGTAAATTAAATTCAAGGAAAGAATAGACTCTATCATTTGTAACAACTACATTTCTTTTTTAAAGGACAAACATATACCACACATTAGTAATAAACATTAAACAGAGTAATAACGCACTTTACAGATGTATGAATTCTTAGAAACTGTAATCAATCATGTGTATTAAGTATCACGCAGTACATGCCCTACCCAGAACAACATCTAGGCACCACAAACGTCAGGACATAGCAATAACAAAATTCACTACCAGTTCTTCAATTAAAAGCACTGTGTGAAAGTATCATAAACATGTTGTTCCACTAATACATGCACAGCCTCTGGATGTAGAGAGACTATTTGTCTTAAATGTGTCAGTTTTAAGAAGCTCTGGTTAGTCTAGCATTAAGCTCCCACCAGGGTCCAGAGAGCTCTGACCATCTGAAGTTTATGCTGAAGCTGTAAAACGTATGATAAAAATTATCATCACTCCAGTCCCTCTCAGAATCTTAATGAAAATCCTCATTTGGTAAAAACAACCTCCCACACACATACAACCCACCCCCGCCAAGGCCCACAATATAAAAGCTGGAAGAAAAACCTCTTTCAAGATTTCCATAGCAAACTCTGTGGCAAGAACGGAGTGCAAGAGGCAATCTTTATGAACTCTGTAGACTCTTCATTAGTGCTTATTTTAAGCCTACCTTCACAGGCTTAAAGCAACACTTCAAAGGACTGGAAAATGCGTAGCCTTTGCTGGAAAATTCATCATCAGAGCAAGGAAATGTGTTTCATATAGCAATAATACGTGCACAAATACTCCAAGCTGACTGCACACTTCTGCAGAGTTAAGAACCCCAGTAACAAAAACGGTTTACAGAGACAAGCGAGTGGGATCTCTGAACTACTATGGCTAGGCCTGCCAAAAGCAAAGCTGGGTTTACTGGTAGCAAACTAGAAAGACATTGCTCTCTCTCCCCACCTCCCCCTCCAAGCGCCCCGTTAGCCCCTATACAAGGATTCTACAGGGCTTTGCAATCCAACAGCCTGATTCTCCCCCTTCCCCCGCCCCCGCAGCCTGACGTTATCAG
>NW_009207525.1:0-718 GCF_000690835.1 Fulmarus glacialis
GATTCTATGATTCTATGATTACAGTGAAAGCCCGGTGCAGGTGTGGGGAGCTGGGGCAGCCCCTGCTTCCCAGGCACAGCAGGGTTTCTGGTGGCCTCTTGCCATGAGGCTTACTGATACTTTTCAAGCATTAATGCCTGGGAGATAAAGGGGGGAATTTTCAGCTGGAGTGGCTCCCATTGCAGAAGGGGAGTGAGATTGGACTTCACAGTGCATAGGACAGCAGATCTGCCCATCTCTTTGGAAGCAAATCATACCCGTAAGAATGTAACTGGTGTAAAAATTCTCCCTAAGTACATAGTCAACATCAGCCTCTTCCAGGGAATCTCTTTTCTGTCTTGGCCATTAGCTTTCACACCCCATGCTGGGGCTGGACACCGTTACAGCTGTGCACACGAGGACATCTGGGTGAGCCTCACTGCCAGAGGGACATGGTTTTTGTCATTTCAGACAGTTTCTTTGTATATTGCCACAAGTATATTGCCAAGATTTTGAATCCACAGTGTTAGAGCTCCATGTGTCCAGAACGCCTTCTAGGTCCAAGGACAGACCCTGACCCCTGCTAAAGCCTAAGAGCTGGCATGGCAGTGGTGACCTTCTCCTTTTCCTACTTGAGCCCATGGGGACAGGGCATGAAGGCACTGGGTCAAGCTGGGGCCATCCCATGGGGCTGACTGGTGAGGGCTGAGGTGGCCTTCTGCACGCCCAGGCGAGCAGG
>NW_009207525.1:733-2516 GCF_000690835.1 Fulmarus glacialis
CGGCCAGAAACCCTCCTGCTTTCGCCCACTCAGTCCACCAAAATGCAGACACTGGCTCCATGCCACGCTCCATCGCACCGCTGAATCGATTATTACAACAGCCCTATGCAAGCAGATTAAATTAATATTTTTCCCCATCTAGGAAATTGCAGTCCTTGGAGGTGGGACCAAGAGGGTGACTTGCTCACAAGAACTCAGTCATCCTGTCCCCCCTCCCACTTTCTCCCTGCGGGGCTGGGGGAAAGTCCATAATCCCAGGTTGGCAGGCTAGGGACAATCACCTCCAGGGGAGCCACCAGCCATCTCATAATGACACAAAAAAGGACCAGGCTCTCAATATATCTTCCAATTAAGGACAGAAGTAGAGCCCTACACTTCCAGCCCATTACTTTTGAAGCTTGGCAGCCTGACCAGCTCTCATGGCTGAGAGGAGACTCAAGGTGACAAATTCTGCTTGAAGCCATCTTCAGTGTGTACTAATGAGAGTCAAAATGGTGAAGGGTGACCACACTCACATTTGCAGCAAGGAGAGCTGAAAGTGTCGCTTCAGTGCAGACCTGTTAGAAACCACAATAGTTTCTGCCTCTGTGCAATGAGCTGTGGTGACTTTTCAGTGGTGTTCCTGCTCTTCTGCCCTTATTGTGTCACGTTCATTCCAATAAGTAACCAAGAGAAGACTCTCCAGTTATGTGTTTTAAAATTTTCTTTGCATTTCTGCACATGTGTTCAGACCTGCAGTGGGGATAATAAAAAATGAATAAAAAATTAACACAATTCTGTATGTGTCATTAAAAACAAACAACAAGATGGCCAGCTCTCACATGCAGATTTAGCTTGGATCTATGGAGGTGAAAGACTAAGCCAGGAGTAGCAAGTAAAATCTACTACATTTTATTTCATTTTACTTCCTAACTGGATAGGCTTCTGAAAATGATGACTTCTTTAAAAAATCACAAATCTAACATGCTTCATCTGTCCAGATAATGATCTCTGCATTCGCTGGGCTAATCATACAAGCATTCTTTTCAAATTATCCTAACATACCTAAGACTCTGCATAAAACTTGCTGGGAAATATGATTTTTTTTTTTTATGTTAAATTTAAGGGGGGGAGAGAAAGAAGAAGTGAAATAAGAAAAAGAAAAATAATTTGATGTTGGCTTCTAATTTAAAAAAAGGATAATATTTAGAAGAAAATGTGGGGGGTTTTTTCCTTGCAGATAACATCTCTGAGCTCAGAGGAAGGGAGCAAAGAAAGAAGAAGTAAGAAAAAGAAAAATAATTTGATGTTGGCTTCTAATTTAAAAAAAGGATAATATTTAGAAGAAAATGTGGGGGGTTTTTTTTTTTAAATTTAAGGGGGGGAGAGAAAGAAGAAGTGAAATAAGAAAAAGAAAAATAATTTGATGTTGGCTTCTAATTTAAAAAAAAAAAAATAGTCCCCCACAACATCCTTCTCTCTAAACTGGAGAGGTATGGATTTGATGGGTGGACTGTCCGGTGGGTGAGGATTTGCTTGGATGGACGCATCCAGAGGGTAGTGGTCAACGGCTCAGTGTCCAGATAGAGATCGGTGACAAGTGGTGTCCCACAGGGATCCATATTGGGATCAGTACTGTTTAATATCTTCATCAATGACATAGACTGTGGGATTGAGTGCACCCGCAGCAAGTTTGCAGACGACACAAGCTGAGTGGTGCAGTCGACACGCCTGAGGGACGGGATGCCATCCAGAGGGACCTGGACAAGCTCGAGAAGTGGGCCCGTGTGAACCTCATGAGGTT
>NW_009207525.1:2865-45046 GCF_000690835.1 Fulmarus glacialis
AAGAAGGGTGGCCAGCAGGTCGAGGGAGGTGATTCTGCCCCTCTACTCTGCTCTGGTGAGACCCCACCTGGAGTCCTGCGTCCAGCTCTGGAGCCCTCAGCACAGGAAAGACATGGACCTATTAGAGCGGGTCCAGAGGAGGGCCACAAAAATGATTATGGGGATGGAACACCTCTCCTATGAGGAAAGACTGAGAGAGTTGGGGTTATTCAGCCTGGAGAAGAGGCGGCTTTGGAGAGACCTTATTGCAGCCTTGCAGTACTTAAAGAGGACTTATAAAAAAGATGGAGACAAACTTTTTAGCAGGGCCTGTTGTGACAGGACAAGGGGGAATAGTTTTAAAGTAAAAGAAGGTAGATTCAGACTAGATACAAGAAAGAAATTTTTTACGATGAGGGTGGTGAAACACTGGCAGAGGTTGCTCAGAGAGGTGGTAGATGCCCCATCCCTGGAAACATTCAAGGTCAGGTTGGACGGGGCTCTGAGCAACCTGATCTAGTTGAAGATGTCCCTGCCCGTGGTAGGAGGGTTGGAATAGATGACCTCTAAAGGTCCCTTCCAATCCAAACTATTCTATGATTCTATGATTCTAAGCTGTTGATCAGCTCCTGCAAGCTTTCATGGCTGTGGTCACGAGAGAACTGTTTAACAGTCAGGCTTTTCTGAGCGTGATCTGTAACACTGCCATCATCTCTAGTACTCTGCTTTCCTCTTTGTGGTGTTCCTGCCACTTTGCTTTAAAGCACAAGCTCTAGACTGGAGTTGTTTGGTTGCTGGTAGACATTGTGCCCTAAGAAAAATATTGTACTTTTTTAGCTTTTCTTTTGAGTAGCTGTATTCTTTTAAGTTCATCCTTTTTACCATCAGCCATGGTTCAGACAGCCAGCTGACTGTCAACAGTTTCTTACTTCACTGATTCATCTCTCAGTGTCTTTTCATTTTTCCATCAAAAAGTGTTTTTAAGTAAAAAATGTTGACCAGTTCTATTGTGCTCTCTAAAACATTAAAAGAACAGTGGGTATGAAGTCTTATAACGAGCTGCCACATCTTCCCTTTTTCAGTGGGTTTCTTTGACCATAGCTGAGCTCACTGATTAGAGTGCAGGATTTTTACTATTAGATGAATATAGAAAAAATTGGAAAGCCTACTGCAACAAGCAATTACAGTGAGAAAAAGAGTGAGAGAAAGAGTGAGAAGAAATACTAAGGATATTACATGTAGCTGTCTTTGGAAGAAACCCCTCAAAATTTAAAAATACTTTCTTTCAGCTACAACAGAACTGTGACGCTATTACACTGGCACTGGCATTTCAGTTCAAATCAGGAGTGCTCTTTAAACCTGAGTCAATAGTCCTCCTTCACTGTGTTTGGGTCACCTTATGAAAGGCCTTGGAGTGCACAAACAGGATTCCTTCTGGAGGAAACAGGACAGGGAGATATTTCCCATGAATTCGTCATGTCTCTGGGGTGTTCATCCTTGGGGCCAGACTGCATCTAGTCTGAGGGAAACTGCCTTGAAATGCGAGCAACATGGGTGCCACTGCTCAGCACCAACCCTTCTTCTGCACAGACCCACTCCAAGGCATTGCTCTGCTTCCTAATGCAGGCATAGCCTGTGACTAAAGAAAGGTCACAGAGTACTCCCTGAAGTCAGCCAACACTGCAATGTTTGTAACTCAGATACATGCAGTGAGGTATCCTATCCTATCCTATCCTATCCTATCCTATCCTATCATTATATAGTGGCCCATCATCATCACTGTAAAATCTCAGTGCCTTCCAGTAGTGCGTTAAGCAATATGAGTAACATTTGTCAACATTTACACAAAGGATAATCAAGACCTCATTGTTTCCAGGCTCTCCAAAACTGAACAAGAAGAAATTCTCTTATTGATTCAACTGATCAAAATGTATTTGCATTAGTAGCACAGGATAATTGGGGCACATTATAACAAAACAACTGATTGCTAATGTAATGCTGTTCTGAATATGAATACATTATCCTTTCATGCATTTAATATTTCCATTAATCACTAACTTGGTGCCATCTTCAATTTTGCTGAACAGCCTTCAAGCTGGGAAGCTTTTTAAAAATCTACTCTTATATTTACAGACCCTCTTAGACTGCCTGACAATACGAACCTTTCATTTTAAATCAGACTGAAAATCAGCGTGAGATAATGCTTACATTGGTATTCTTCTTCCCCTTCTTCTCTTAGGGCATTGCTTATTATTTGTTTCTTTAGCAGAGGAAACAGAAGGGACTCGGCAAATGTAGAACTGCAGCCTTTTCCCTCTGCAATGTGCGTGACTGCTATTATCCTAAGTCACTAATATGTCATCGTTTCCAGGCTTAGCTCGGTTGCCTCATGAAGATTTCTGATGCAGGGAGCCCCATACTTCTCCAGGCAGCAAACACAGAAGACAAGGCAGAATCAGCTGCTTCTCTGTCCCCCCTTTCCCAGACATCAGCTGCTACTAACTACTGAAAGGAGACAATCTATTTTCTTTCTGCAGTACCTGATCTCCAAGGAGACAAACAAGACAAAAATAATATGAGGCAGTGTGATACTCCTAGTCCAACATTTTGAAATTAGGCACATTTGTACTGTTGGAAGAACAGATGTTGACATCAGATCAGCTGGACATATGCAGACTATAAAATGTGGTGTGCAATCAACAGGTATCAATAAGGTTAATAGGGTTGCAAATGCAAATATGCAGTCCTCCAAGGACCACCATAGTTCTGCTGAGTGTTACAAGTGCTCAGACCCTGCTGAAGGTACTTGGAGTTGAAGGCTCTCGGCATTTTTCAGAAGACCTAAAACATTTAGCTTTGGACCAGATCCTTTTTGCTAAGGGACACTGTCACTCTTTTCTTTTCTTGGGAACTTCTTTGGTTTTGTCACAGATTTCCTCCCTCCTCACTTTAATCCCTTGAAGACAGGTTTGCACATTTTGCTAAATCAATGAGCAAGGTCAGGACAAAGAATGACAGATCAGACCATATGTCAAAAATCTGTCCAATAGTCACTACTATAAAAACGCACCTATAGCTTTTTGGCTGATGCTTCATAACCATTTTTTCAAGGTTGCAATTTAGTTTTTGAAAGTAGCAATCACATATTACATCTTAAAAACCCACTTATGTATTCACAGATACAGTGAGATTCCAAATTATATCAGTCCATTGAGTTAATAACTAACATAAGGGTCTGCTAATGTTGTGGGAATGCATTGTAAATTCCTTCAATATCAGAAAGATCAAGAGTAAACACAGCTCTAACCCTAGGAAATTGCTGAAAATTCTGTGAAAACCAGTTGATTTTGTCTCTGCTCTGGAAATGGGCCCCCAGTGCACCCATTAGAGCAGAAGCAAGCCCTGCTAAAGAAGCACTAAATGCCGCAAAGAGCCATCCGTGATGTCCAGTCCAACTTCCTCTGGTACTTGTTGCCACAGGCAATTATGATCGAAGTAGCAAATTTCTCTCAGATTATACACAGCATGGGATAAAATCCAATATTTGTACAGCTTTACTTGTTTGGAGGAGTGTCCCTGAGGTGCAACAGAAGGCTGTACATTAGATTATTTTCCTTTGTTTCTTTGTTTACTCAATAATTGTCATATGTAAGGAACCTAGATTAAGAATATTTTTATACTTTCTGGAAAACTACCAGTGTTATCAAATAAACATGACATACTTGGCTTTGGTAATGGTAAAGACCAGTTTTCTGCTTCTATAAATGCCCCAGGCAGAAAACATGGGAAATAGCTGCATTATTTTGTGAAGTAAATGACTCCCTGTGGTTTTCCTGTTTAATGTCATGCTTTCTGCTGTTTGACCACAGGAATTAACTTCTTTCCAAAGACACAAGGAACGGGGAAAGACAGCTCAGTAGTTTAGACTGATACAGGCATACTGAAGAGGAGGGGCCAAGCCAGGATCCTGCTGGGGCCTGGTGATAAAGCACTGGGTTACTACAGCAGGTACTGGTGAGGAAGCTGCAGGGTGAATAGCCATAAATAAATAGTTATAAATGAAATAATTAAAGGAAAGGCCATTTCCCAGAGAGAGGACAAGGACTGCAGAGCATCCCTGGAAAAACCACACAGCTCAGGAAAGCTCTCCCACTGGGTCCTGCAGATGTGAACGTGGAGACATCGTTCTCCTCAGAGAGATTGCTTTGTTACATGAAGGGTCACCAAGACTTTGCGCAGGCACAGCCAGGAGTGCGAGTGATTCCTCTCGAACGCCTCTGCAAGTGTCTCAGATTGTGCATTGCTGAATATTGCTGAAACTTCCTTCTTACATGCTAACGAACCGGTCACCCTTCTCACGCACACCATCAGCAGCTCTCCCCACACCCATTAAACACACAGTTTACATTGTCTATTTGCATCCATTAACAGATCTAGTGTCCAGCTTCAGTGAGTTGAGGCAAATGTCAGGGAGACAAATCTCACCTAATCTCCACAGAAATCTGTGTTGTCACCAGCTTCTTATTAGTCATGGAGCTATGGTCTACAAAGGTGAATTACGCCACCTGAATGGTGTAGCTGCTTGAACAGGTCATGAATAGAGAAATTTCCATATGGAAGATTGGAGAGCACTGTGTTAAGAAATTCTGTTTCTCTGATACAGGAAGCTTTATTTTTGCTTTCTGCATGGTTCACTGAGCTCCTGCCAATCTTCTTGTGTCCATGCTCAAAATTCTTACCTGTTCTTGCTACACCCAGGCAGAATTTGCTACCAATTGTCAAAGCACAAAGTGCATGTGGAGGTCAAGGGAACCCCCCACATTATCTTGTCTTTTTGTGGGAAGCACCACAGCTTTTACCCATGAGAAAGTCAACATTATCTCTGTTCTCCTCAGTATGTGACAATAATGCAAATTGAGACTTACTGGTCAAAAACAGAGAAAACTTTTTTGCTGTTGTAGAGAGTTAATTTCTTTTATGTCACCTACAAATGGGCAAAAAAGTGTCATTTGTGCTCCCTTATGTCGTTCAGACCTAGAAGAGTCTCTTTTTTTCTCCCATTGCTTGTTTTTACCTTAGTAATATGAAAAATGTCAAGCTGAGGCTTGCCCTTGCAGAACCAGCACTGCAATACTTGTACTTGCCTGCCTTGCATTTCCCACAGTTTGTCTTTTTCATGTTTAATCAGACTGGGGTCCCAATCCCACAGTGAGCTGCCCGTGAGCAGACGACTGTTTCTGTATGCAACTCAGGTGGGGAAAGAGCCTGAGCATTTGCTGCTTCCTACCACATCCCAGCAGATTTGGTGGGTTCCTGTTTCCTTGTCTAGAAGAAAGCAATGACACTGTGACTGGCAATACGTTTGGTGTATCTTACCGTATCTGCAAATATTCACCAGTTCTGTAACAGAAAGCATTGAAACAAGCAGCTTTTCCAGGAATTAAGCCTGGAGACTACACTCATCTCTGCAGTGTAACTGCTTCCAGGACTGGCTCTGGTCAGAGCAAGTAAAACCTCCATGGCTAAAACCATGGTAAAGAAAAGGCCTCCAAGAGTGTAATATTGGCATCTGATTATTTCAGTCCTGATAATATACATGTCATTTTGCATAGCCTGTCAGAGAAGGTATTGAAGGTGCAACAGCTCTGAGTGCATCCAAAAATGAAATGATCTATTGAATGATGCCAACCCATCACCACCTGGCATTTCAAACTTGAGTGAAACAGAGGAAATGCCGAGTCATTAACAAAGACTTCTCCCCTCAATAGAGCTAATGATTCCAGTTAAATGGATGTCAACAAAGGTAAAACAAAAGACCATCTCAAATAGAAATAATAAGAATTTATTTCTGTCTGAATCAGGTTTAATTTCATGGAGTATTGTTTGTGATGAATTCTGTTTTGTTTCCAGCCATCTATGGAATTGTTCACAAAGCGTGGGGCAAACAAATTTCAATTTGTCACCTAAACAGAAAACAAAAAAAAGTAAACAAAGAAAAAATCTCTTTAGCTTCCCACATATCACAGATAAAAAACCAGGGTGCAATATCTACTTTGCCTTCTAACACCTCTTCAGCTGTGTCAACACTGTTGAGCACAGGCTTCCATGTCCTGGATTCCCTCAAGCTCCAGGTCAGCCAAATGCAAACCCACAGCTCCAGTTGGGTGGGCGGGCAGCCAGACCCACAGGGTCCCAATCTCAGCCAACTCTGTTCTGTTGCTAGCTCTGGGTAAGCAGTTACAAAGCTGTGCTACACAACTTTGTAATAATGACTTCTCAGTCTGCGTCAGGTGCTCACCATCTGGTCTCTTACCTTCGTGAGGTCTGTAACTCAGAAGAAGAAAGTAAAAACAACAACTTTGTGGAGAAGGGGACTGTGGCCAAAATTTAGTGAAACATTTCTGAACACACCTAAATTGAAGTGCACAACTTATCCCAATATGCTTCAGAAAAGCATGAGCTTACTCCCTTGACTGAATTGCACTTTTGTGTTCAGCAGACAAAATATAAGCATGTTGTGCTCCAGAAGCTTATGGTGAAGAAGGATGATAATGTAGCTTAAAGAAAGATAATTTTGCTTACAATGAAGAGAAAAGGCAAGACAGTCTTCTTGCTCCAATGTGTGTACTTCAATCTGTTAAGGTTTAGGAAAAAAAGGCCACCTGTTTCCAGGGTGAAGTTTTAGTGAAATTCTCCTCCAGTATTTTGACACCTTGTTATTTACATTTCTCTTGTCCTTTAAAAAAATCCACAACTCTGTGTACTGAAGCAAGCTAGCAGCAAACTTCTTAAGGCTTTTGGCAGCTTGTATTCCAGATGGCCTGGACAAAACCATAAGATATTATATAAAAGATCCAATTCCACAAGTCAATGCGTGGAGAATATTTCAGGTGATGACATTAAGTTGTTTACCAGGGCATGTGTAGTGTCTCCCCAGGCTGACATCATCAAATGCTAAACTCTTGGTGGTTTTAATCCACATTCATCAACTTCACTGTTACACTTGGAGCAGCTGTCTCGCTCTCTTAATACATGCTGCTAACCAGATGGCCTCAGAAAACACAACCATATGAAGTCTGATCCCACTTAATTCTTAATCTCTTCATGCATTGCACTTTCTTGATTTTGCATCAAAAAAAGGCATAATCTAGTATCAGGAGAGTGACAGTTGATTTAGTCCAGAATTCTGCCCTTGATGTATGTGATGGAGACAAGGCAATGGTGTCTCTCTAATACATAGCCTTAAAAACCTCTTTGAAAGGGAGTTCAGCTGTGCCAAATAATATTTTAAAGTATTACAAGGTTTTCTGTGTCATTATAGTGTGAGAATCCACGATGGAAGCTTCTGAGGATCAGAGGACATAAAAGCATTGTTAAGCTTTTAATATAAAAGACTGCAATATGATCCTTTTAAAAGGACTTCTACGTGGTTTAAGCCACCTAGTCATCGTCATGTCCTTTGCAGAAGAAAACAATTACTTTTCTTACCTTCCTTTTCTGAGGGATCTCCCATAGCTGGGTAAGGAGGAGTTATGAAAATGAACCTGTGTGGCTTTCCTCCTTTCAGTGCCCATGCACCTCTTTATACTAAGAACCAATTTAAAAAGACAAAATTCTGTTCAATACTTAGAGCACAAACCCAATGTCAGGCCAGGGTATTGCCTGGTCTCAGGACTGAGAGCATCCCTTCATTGGGATGAATCATGGGATATGTTGTCCTGCAGTTAATAGGACAAGCCATGCACTTGCCTCTAATTTGTCAAAAAAGCCTTGATAGATAAGTGTATAGTTAGAGGTGAATGCAAGCAGTAATTAGAAATTCTGCCCTACCTCCCTCCATCATTGTGTAGCACCTAAGTCCAGGAGGCAGGTTCTGGAAGTTTGCAGGTGGATGTCACCTACAGACATGAAACTAACCAAGCTTAGAAAATAGTTTTAGGGTTTGGTTTTTTTCCAACCTAGGACATCCTGAGAAGTACTTAAAAATGAAAATGTGACCTGACAACCTGCAAAGCGAAATAGGACCTATTTGATTTTTTTCTCCTGCTGATCTGTGGTGCGTGCAGCGATTCATGCACAGGCTTAGAAGTGTCAAGAGCCCTTCCACAGACATCTTTGCTCCTGCAGCGAACAAACTTGCAATGCAATAGGCAGCCAGCACACCATCTTCTTATCCTATTTTAAAAAACTGGAATCAGGGACAACGTTGGTCATGTTCCTACAGGTTTTGTTATGGAGTAACCTCATTTGCACCTATGAAGTTACTCCTGATTTACGCCAGCAAATGTGATTATAGAATGAGGTCTTTTTGCATTAATTTAGCATCCTTCCTGCTGGGGCACCAGTTCTACCAGTGACGTTTTACCCATCCTGAGTTAGATGTGCAGTCATCGACTGTCCCACAGGTGCCATAGCAAGCAGCTTGGGCGGAAATCCAATCTCTCCCACATGAGCTGTGCTGGAGACGGCTGAAATGAACCTGAACCCTTGGAGTTCAGTTCACCAGCTGTTTGTGAGGGGATGCTGTGGTGCAGGATCATATCATGCAGCCACTGGAAATGGCTGTCCCCAAGGAACCTGTGCTCCTGGAGTTTGTCTTTAGAGCATGACATTTAGACGGAGCAACTCAGACATGTATTTCCTTCAGTCTCATGTGTGTATTCTTTAGGAATTCTTTGTGATAAGGGCTGTGTCTGTCTTGTGAGACCAGGTTCACTTTTGGGCATGCTGTAATCATGGAGCATCTGCACCTCACAGCCACCTTGTTGAACATCTTCCTGCTTTTATAGCACAAATGTCAGAAAGACTCCGCCGCCCGCTTCCCCAGTGGGAAAGGCAAGGACACTTGTGAGCATTTGGTATTTCAGTCTACTCCAATCTACATAAGGATGCCTCATCCCCTGTCACAGGGCAGTGAATTCACTAGAGATGCTCCTGTGGGAGTACAGGGCCGTGCCTTGTGTGGTGGGAACAGTGCGGGGCAGCCTCCGGGGAGAAACACCCAGCGCAAGTCTCAAGTGCAGAGCTGAGGGGTGGTCCTCTCAGACTCGTGTGGGTTGCACCAGGGTAGCTCTATACGGAATTACGAAAGATAATGGCAAAGTGGGTCCTCTGGACGTCCTTTTTACCTCATTGCCACCCACTAAAATCACTGAGCCATGCGTACAGAGGCCAGTGAAAGGACAGACACAGCCCTTAGCAACTTTTTACGCAGTCCTTTCCCTCTCTTACCAGCTCTGACCCTCTCCTTGACCTTATCAAACGTGCCTGACTTTAGGCAGCTCTCCCTCTACTAATAAACTAGATGAGTCAGGGACCAAGCTCTGGCCCAGAGGCCAGCTGGTGCAGCACGGCTCATGTTCATGCATCTGTGGTGGTCACATCCAAACTTTTACCCAGAGCTCTTCCTGGCCCACGCTAACCCCAGGCTGTGCACAGGGTCAAACCACCCCGGGGAGCGTGAGGCAGCTCAGCAGTATGGGTGGCTGTGAGCTGGGGCTGAGGTCTGTCTCCTGGCCCTGTTAACCTGCAAGGAGCACAGGAGAGGAAAGAAATGGAGCCCCAAAGGTGGGGTGCTGTCCGGCTCCTGCTCCACTGGGTCCTGTTGCAGCTGCTTGGGACCAGTTTGGGGGGACCACCTAGGACGTGGAAGAAAGGGGAACAGTGGGGAGCCCCTTGCTCCTTCCCCACCAGCCAGTGGGGTAGTGGCAGAGGGCTGGCTGAGAGTAGTCGAGCCTGTACACAGACATGAGTCCTGCCTCTACCCTGAGCCAGGCTGGCTGGTGCCAGGGGCTCGGGAGCAGCGTGTGCGCACCATGGGAGAAGAAAGGGAGCGGGAAGTGGTGAGAGAGACCAGGGAGCATCACGCTCTGCTGACACTCAGGCAGGGAGAGGGCAGGTGTAGAAGAGACTCTGCGGCATGTGCCTTCCTTACACCTCTGCTGCTAACCCTCCCAGTCCCAGCTTGTTCCTGGGGTGTCCTCACTAACGGCCCGAGGGAAGTAGAAAGAGAACAGTCCCTACGGCTGCATAGCACAGGATCACAAACCAGCCAGGCCATTACGTACGAAACAGCCTCTCTCCCGTAGCCCAGTCTCAACTCTTACCCATCTAACAGCCAGCGAGGACGTGGTCCTATACAGTCCAAATATATAGTGGTGCCTATCCACATCATCATTTCTGGCATGCTTTTTGTGATGGAAGTGTTTGATCCATCACCACTCTTGCTGTTTATTAATTGCCCATGGACATGGAAGACTGCAATTGCAGTTGCCTTTGGAAATAGTGATTTCACTATCTATCTGGTTGGTTTTTTTCAACAGAGCAAGGAAAACTGTAGGTCATGGAGACACTGGCTACCTGAGATGTGTCAGTCAATCACCACAGCCAGCAGCAAACTGCGGGGTAACTTCCACTGCTTCGACAGATCGCACACAAAAACACGGTGTACAGAGAAATGCTTTGGATTCCAGATGTTTTTCGTTCTCTGTGTTTTTGTACAGATAAATGATGTTCAATACTGAATCAAAGTAGATTTTCAGGGGTTTTAGCCAAAATGGAAATGCTCTGCTAACACTGCCAACGTACATTTATTCAGCTAACAAACACTGTTCCTGAAAAAACTGTCATATATGACTGTCATCTGAATCAAAGTAAATAAAGAGACTGCCAAATTTGCCTTGAAAATCCCAATAATTACCCGTGTATCCTTTATCTGTGTCAGGCAATGGGCAAAGTAGGGAGAATGAGAAACAGGGTATTAAAAGACAGCAACGGAGAGACACTAAGATAGATAAGAAAAACTATAATTAATGTCAGTTCTGAATTATAGGAGTTTTGAAGGAAAATACATATTTTGATTTACAGGATGATTTGATCTCAGTACCATTACGAAGAAGCTCTCACCTGCTGCTAATATTCTTCTACATTTCAAAGATTATTAGTTATATGAAAGGGTAAAAGAAAATGTACGAATCAGATTACTTAAATGCAGCTTGCACAACAAATAGGAGGGAACATAGGGATTTTAATGAGCAAGGGAACTTTGATCAGTGTGTGGTGATGATTTCTGAAACACGGCAGGATGTCTGCTGACAGCACATGCCAGCAGATGCAGCGCTGCCAAAAGCAAATGCCAGACCTCCTTGGTCTTCAGCTCCAGTTTTAGGGAACTTCTTTTTCCCAGCATATGCATTTCTTACACATCCTTGCCCAGGTACACATTCTCAAAGTCAAGCCCAGACTATTTCTCATAGGACAATACAATCAAGAGAGACGGATCGCATGATAACAACAACATATGCATGGGACTGCTGAGCTTTCTGCACCTTTTAGTGATAACTGCGATGCTCTCAGGGCCTGGGAGAGTGTGCCTTGTAAGAGGCAACTTGGTGCTTCTGCAGTGACTCTGTCTTGTGGATATCAACTGCAGGAAGGTAGAGGTCCTGAAGAGTTAGTGGGGATGAGCGCATGAGGTAACCTCCTCAGATAACACTGTCAACTCCAGGAAAAGAACACATATAGAAAATGAATAAATGATGAATCAGCAAATCACTTCCAGTGGTGGACTCTAGAAAATAAGCATTTTCTGGCAGGTGCCACAGTTATTCCTAGTACTTACGGTATCAGTTGTGGTGTCTCAAGTACTACAGGGTAACCACAAGTGTTGGCTTTCTGGCACAACCCTTGTCTCTGCTTACTCCAAACCGAGTACAGCAGAGCCCAGATTGTACCTGCCTGCAGCTGTTTGATTATTTATTGTTAATCAAATATCTGCCTGATAATCCTGCCCTGATGTCTTGGCCTAGAAAATAAAACATTTGGTCTTCAGTAGATGCTGGAAACAGATCTGAACAGTCTCTGGGAGCATTCCTCCAGCTCTGTGCTCCTGCAGCCCTCACTGCTGTGGAGCTCTACTCTCAGGGTCACTCAGGTGACTCAGGCCTAGACTTCCTAAGGCTTGTCTAGTAATGAGAGATACTATATTTGCCACTAATTAAAAAATAAAATAAAATTTTAAAAGCCTGTGGTTCTAAAAGGAGGGAAATTCTGGTCCTTCAGCCATGAGCAACTAGGGGGAAAGTCACTGCAGGTTTTGTTTTGCTTTTCTTATAATGACTTTCTGTCAACTCCTTGAAATGTTTATCTGAATGAATTTCTTAGCATCCTCTTTTATTTCCAGAATATTCCAAGTTTCTCTTTGTGGAGAGAAATAATAGCACTGAAGTAGAAGAGCTTCTTTTGAAGCACTGAGATGGCTGAATCAACAGAAGATTGGAGAAAAGTACCTGAAGGACTGCAAGAAGGAGCCATTGTAGCATACAATTGATTACCCAGAGGCTGAGGAAACCACAGCTCTGAAAAAACCA
This sequence comes from Fulmarus glacialis, assembly GCF_000690835.1. Classification (NCBI taxonomy): domain Eukaryota; kingdom Metazoa; phylum Chordata; class Aves; order Procellariiformes; family Procellariidae; genus Fulmarus; species Fulmarus glacialis. Next base: position 15,213 of record NW_009207525.1, read on the forward strand.
AGCAGTGTCTGGATCTGGTAAAACACTGCACAGAGCTCAGCAAGATTTTCTTCACTTTAGTCCAAACACATTGTGCTATTCAGGAATGTTCATGTTAGCTGCTTCTTACCCGCTCTGATGTTTTGGAGATGCTGTTCTTTATACAAATGCCCTCACCAGCTGAGGATCAAGATACTTGTTGTTCTCTTCTCAACAGGGGTTGCTCCTGTTACTGTTTAAAGAAGTGTCTTCAATGTAAGACCAGAACCCCTGCTGAGTAAATGTGTCTGGTCACCAGCTGCCCATCAGAGCTGTCAGTGGGCACTATCTCAGCTAACAATTCTGCAGATACTTACTGAGAGGAAGAGCTATTGTCCAGGCTGCTCTGTTGATAGCATGAACCCTACACAGCATCAATCCACAAACGAAAACAGACTACATTCATTATGCAGAGTTTCCAATTTGGTCTGCACTAGTAACTTCCTTAATATGCAGGACGTACCCTCTAGGGTGCCCACCTTTCTCCACTGACTGCAGAAGAGTTCAGCAAGACTAGCTTTGATCTAACATTTAGATATCTGAAGTTCAGTGGAACGAATTTTCACCCTCAGTGACTGTTGGGTAATTCCATTCAAAAACTTCCCACTGTACTTCCCCAAAGCATTTCCTTCAGAATACATTTATCAGACAAAAATCTGGGTTTACCTGTTCACATTGTGCTGGCAGACAATGAAGTCTATTGCTTTTCTGCATTACCTCAGTCACTATCTTCCCACTTTAAGTTTATTTCCATCATCACATAAACATCAAAGGTGGATCTCGCAGAGGCTCTCCAGCTGATGATCAGGCAAAAGTCTGCGGAAGAGTATCAATATGCCACTGCAAGCAGTGTAATCTTCTCTATTGTACCGATACGAAATACTGCATCCTTAAACATTTATAACGTATGTGCTCAGATATTCCACTCCTTTGTTACTTGTTTCTTTAGGTGTTTCATGATGTCTCTTTCATGTTCTAGATGCTTTCCATAAAAGACAATAATCCAGACATTCATTCAGACTCTCATGGGTTTTGGTAGACTATCCCTAAAACACCACTAAAACAGAGATCTTGATGCCTTTTAGTCATGCCATAAAGTAGCACATAGCATCCATTTAACTCTGTCTCACTGTAATAGACTGTCCTGTGCATTTTTGATGTATTTTTCTAATGCAGATTTCCACTGTGCCAGAGAAGTGAGTTAATCTTATCCTAAATTCTGAAGTCATAGAAAGGGCCTTTTAAAGGTTACCAATTGATTTCATTCATATCTCCTGAATAACTCCTGGCTATTCCTTCACCTTTCAGGGTGATCCCTGTCCCCTTCTTGAATGCTTGGTCTAAATTAAGTCATTTCAATAAGCTTGGAGGTTTAACAAATACAAGCAGTGGCTGTCCCCAGCTTTGCCAGGAAGCTGGCAAGCACTTGATGAATTGGAGCTGGGCTAGCAGAATATCTAGGCTTGTTTTAGTATGCAAGGAAATATCAGAAGGTCAGAGATCAGCTAATGGACATTAGATACAATAGAAGCTTATTCGGGGCCATATATTCTCTTCTGGGCATTTGATATTTGCTGATACTGCATCGTTCACTAAATTGACCTGGAGTAGGTATTTGTAGCAGTTTAATACTGTTCTTGAGGGAAAAGAAGAGAAGATTTGCTATGCCCGCTTCAGTCCTTAACAATTATCTTCTTGTGTCAAACCTTCCTCAAATCACTTTATCCTACAAAACTGGCAAGAATGGGCTTGATGAATAAATTCAACCTTTGCAGCACAGAGGCAGAGGGAGGTTCCTGGGGATCCACTGAGAGGAGCTTGCCTCCCAGCTCTGCAGAGGGTTTGGGCAGTTTCTTTCTCCCTGGAACAGTTCTGCTTCTTGCCCACCTGAAATAAATTACACGAATAGCTCCAAAGAGCAACTCCATTGCTTTTGGAATAGACCAGACTGCACTGAATAAATAACAGCTACTGTTACAGAAATGTCCCGGGCTGGGAGAATGTTCTTTCCCTGCCTTGCAAAGCTTTCTTGCCAACAACCCTCTTAAAATGTAAAGCCAAGCACTGAGCTGTTCTATCCACAGACTCAGCTGGCCAAATCCCCCGTGGATATAAATCATCTGAGTTCAGCTCTGCTGGAGTAATTGGAGCTCCACTGATTTACATCTGCCGAGGACCATTGGCAGTATACACCTGGGGAAGAAAACTGAACACATTTGCAGTCATTCAAACACATACATACAATCCTTCCTTCCCTGGCTCCCCATGGGTACAAGTCTGCATTTTTGTTTAAATGAGAGAACAGTAAATAGATTTTGTGTATGACAAAATAAACAACATATGAACCAACATGAGTCAACAGCTAGCTTAACTGATTTGAGAGGTTAGGTGTTATTGGGGAGGAGTTTAATCAGAAGTGTCTTTTGTTTAAATGAATTTTAAATGAATTTTTCTTCTAGATTGTTTGGCTTTTGAATAACACTAGTGTCAGGCTCTTCTAGAATGTATTTTAAAGTGAAGATTGCAAAGTGTGCATTAAACCTAACAAATAATTGATGGATCAACAGATGATTGCTAAATACTCATCACAGTCAACGCATGCTGCTATCAGGGCTGGAACCCAAACTTCGAGCACCTGCCCCTACCTCGATGACGGGTACATCATGGGACCATAGGCTCATGGACCCAGCAGCAGTGGTTTAAGGAGTTACTAACCTCCAAATACCTATTATTCCCTCCTTCCTTGACTTCTTTCTCCCCCACAGTTGGACACCACTGCCCTCACACGTCAAGCGTGTGCTCTTCTAGTCTGTTCTAGCAGAGTTCGCTCTTAAAGCTTAAATTACTGAAGGATCATCTCAAGACCCACTAACTGGGTCACAGATGGGAGGGGGAAGAGATGAGAGAAATTTTTATACGACTATACCTACAAAAGCCTATCAGACTCCAGCTGTGTATGTTAGCATTGCAAAGTACAGTATCATTGAATTTTTAGACAGCAAGATGAATTTGTACCCTCAGTGACCGTCAAGCAAACTCATTTGAATACTTCTCACTATCCTTACCCAAAACATTTCCTTGTGATGGAAAGCATTGACCAAAGACACTTCATTTTGTCCTTGTGCACAGATGAAATACAAGCTTCCATTGATTAAAAGATGACACTTTAACTGCTATAAGACCTTTTCCAGCCTCCCAGAAATTAAGTGCATGCTTTGAAACTATGTTAATTTTCTCACTCTCCTGGAAAGTGCGCCCCTTGGAAATGCTGTATTATACAAATAAAGTGATGCACATCAGAGCAATTTCTTCAGCTTTCTGATGATTTCAATATGTCTGGCAATTTAGAATAATCAGGGTAGACATAGCTAGCACTGTACCTTTTACCTAACAAATGCTACTTTGGCTGGAGTCTGAGCTGGAAACTTGCACAGATTTGCACGAACCCCAGATTTGTCTAAGCAGCCTTTTAATGACACCTGGCCCTCCGTGTGGGTTTTCATGGCACTCTGCTGCTAAACACAGGGCCAGGGCCCAACCCTGGACCTGGAGGCCAGGTGATAGGGGACATCCTGCACCCAGCCAGTGGCCTGTCTATAGCAGATTTGTCTTAGGGGAGAGCTGGTGAGAGCGTGGAGGGCAGAGCCAGGGAATGAATTACCAGCTAAGCAGTGTAGTCGGTGCCCAAGGCTCAAGCTGAGCTCCTCGAGCCCCTTTGCTTGTCAGTTCATCATTGGCACAACCAGTCTGAAGTCAGAGTGGGCTGTGAAGGGTTGGGTTCTCCAGTCCACTTGCACAAATCTGGTGGCTCCATGTGGAAGCCAGTCCCCACACTCTCCCCCTCAAGCTCCCAATGCTCTTGTCCTCTGCCCAGAGTGGCAGTAACCCACCCGCGAGCTCCCCATGGGAAGCAGGACCATGACAGCCACCACAGCAACAGCCCCACATGGGGCTGGCAGAGAGCCATGAGAGGTAGCAGACACCTCTCCAGAGAGAAAGAGAGAAAACTGCTGCTGTTATGATAATGCTCCGGGAATTAGTTACTGTTGACTTATTTATCGGTCTAATTAATTTCTTGTCTTTAATAAAACTGTTGCCTATTAGCCATTTAATTCATGTTTGTGAGTGGGAAGAGTAGCTCCTTCAGTGCAATAAAGCTTAGCATCACTTTCCCAGGCTCCTGGCTGTGGGTTTTGAGAGGGTTTTTTGTAATAATCCGCTTATATTTGAACCTGCCCTTTGTCTCTGCCTCTTGAAGGCAGAGAGGAGCCAGGACTTCTCGTTTCACCATCCATCCTAACCCTGTGAGCAAAATCTGTTTACGGCCAAGAGCTGCACGGCTAATGTCACACACCCCAGAGCTGAGGAACTGTCCCACCTGGTCCCATCTCACCTACCAGCATCTTCCTCAGGGAGCTAAGGAGCAGATCAGAGCTGACAGGTGGCAGTGGTCTTTGAGAGAGTCCCACTGCTCTGTGTCATGGCCAGAATGTGAGGGAAGATGATGGAGACATCAGTCCCAGAAAGTGAACTGGCATCTTCCCTCCCTCGACAGGGAATTGCTCTGCTCAGAGGAATCTCTCATGACTCAGTCACCCAGGGGTCTTCTCACCTCCTCAGTTGCTTCACTTCTGATCCCCACAAACACAGTTTCTTCAGACAATGCCCTAGTCCTGCATTTTCACTCAATCTCTCAAATTCTTCCCATGTGCCCTGCCTTATTGGTCTTTAGGAACTTACTGGTTTAGCTTTGGCTCATCAAGGGGATATCAACTGGTCCTTCACTTTGAATCAGGGAGGAAGTTTAGCCCATCAGCTTTTCAACAAGACCTTCAAATAGCTGTTGGCAATGTCTGGCAATCCAGATCCATGAGAAATTTGGAAGTGTGCCAGTGCTCCAAGTCCAATTAAAGTATCTCAGGTACATGACCAACATGTCTTACTCACATAATCAAGACTGATGGCTGGATGTGGGATTGACAAAGGATATACTTGCAGGGACCTGGAATTTTAGTGGTGAATTCAGCCTCTTCCTCTCTGTTGTAATACACTGGGGAGGGTCCTGTGGCCAAAGCGCAGAGATACTGGATGACAACACATGCACTGCACTCCTGTGTCCTCACCCAGCTCATCACCAAGTCCCTGCTGGGGCTTCCTGCCCTTCTCGGGTCTCCCAGCATGTGTAGTTACTCCATGCTTACATTTTTTCTCCAAAATAATTCAAGTTAAGGAAAAGCTCAACTGCCATTTTCTATGTCTAATCACCTATGTGAGGTGATTTTGACAAAATCTCCCAGGTTCCCACTGAATTTCTTCCAGTATGGTTCATTTTTAATGTGGAAGAGAAAAATAAAACCTGACATGCCCTCCTGGAAATGTTACCAGCCCCTCTTTGCTCTGCACTGCCTAGCTGAGGACTGCAAAAGGGTTCATCAACCAGCTGAGGATCTGCCCCTATTGCAGTACGTCTCTGCCCACAGTTCTGCCATTCACAACACACCTCCATGCTGCTTCGCTCCAGTGCTGTTCAGCAGTCCATACCTTGATTTTTTCCTAACCCTACAGATGCTTTGCAGCACTGCACGCTGCCTTGCTAAGGATAAATTGTGTTTTCAGGTAATTTTTGTTTCAAGCACCAAAAGGTTTTTGTGCACATAACACATAAATTAAACATTATTAATGCTATTACTATGATTGCATGTTCCAGTTCCCAGGCTTATTTTAATGATGTATATTATGAAAAAGCCATGTTGGCATAACAATGAAAAATATGCTGCTCTCCATGGCATTTCATTTTATAGATAGACAAGAGAAGTCTATGATGATGACTAATTTCACGATAAAATCATGTCACTTATTGCCTGCCATAAATGAAATGTCATACGCAGTCACCTGTTCTACATTCTTGAATTCATTCTAATTACTGTCCTTAAACAAATGACTGTGACTGAGATACCCTGCAGACAATAGGACTGGCTTTGGCTTTATCCTTTAATACATGCCAAATCTATGCAGCACAGGCTAAGACTTGACCTTAAATGAATATAAATCCTGGTTTGGCTGTCAATTACACCATTCTTTTAATGTATGAAACCACATGTACCAGGGGGCTTTGTGCACCCAGCCTATTCCCTCCTATTGGGTTCATTTCATAATGCTTCGTAGTCACAGAGCTCTCAATTTAATCTAGACATTTTCTTTCCAGTTGATTTACTAAGGTTTCAATTCTACACACAGATGATTGAATAAACTAACATAAATCTCCCAATGATTAGAAAATGTGATCATTTATTACATGGACAATCAGTTTGTTTAAAAACATAATTAGTTTGTACCTCAGGAAACCTTTCCCCAGTTGTGATAAACTATAAATAATTACTGGCTCTCCTTTGGTGAAATTAAAAGCCACACAATGCTGCTACTAGGAATATGTGATTTGTTCACACATTCCTAGTTCTGTTTTCCCTCTGTATTTTCAGCAGATCGATTCTTCTTTCTTCTCATCCCTTAAGAGGGAGAGAGAACAGATAGATAGATTTTAGGGGAGATTGACAAAGATAGCGTAATATAGCCAGAATTACCAGTGATTATGGGAATTTACTTCACAGTCCTCCTGCTAATCAAATGAAAGCAAAATCTTCAGTGATGATAGGAGGTGTTAATGGCTCTGCCAGAAGCAGACTGGCCAGCTTTCCTGATCCTACAAGCTGCATCCTAAAAGCTTCCCTGGCCGAGAGCCACAAGAAATATCACACACTTTGAAGAGCTGGGGCAGGAGGAACAGTTTGCAGATGGGAGCTGACAATGTCTCCCTTAGAAGGAGAAGATGCTTTTGGATGTTGATGGTGTGTGCTGCTGGGTTGCAGGGGGACTCAGTGACATTGGACTCAATGAGATTGGACTCTGAGGCTCACACCTCCCAGCATACTCCAAAAGCCAGGGATCTGCATAGAATCATAGAATCATAGAACGGTTTGGGTTGGAAGGGACCATTAAAGATCATCTAGGCCAACCCCACTGCAATGAGCAGGGACATCTTGAACTAGATCAGGTTGCTTAAAGCCCCGTCCAGCCTGACCTTGAATGTTTCCAGGGATGAGGCATCTACCACCTCTCTGGGCAACCTGTTGTAGTTAAAGGTGCATGGCAGCATCTTAGAGACAAACACACCTCTGCTATCAGCCATGCGATGCAGCCCTGGCATACAAGTGGCACTTGAATGGCATGATGCCTAAATACAGCTCAAAAACACAGGCTGGCAATTGTGTTGTATGGGCTACTATTTGAACTGAATATCATTGCCCCTTTTCTCACAGATCTGTGTGGCTAATAGAGATGTATGGACAAATTTTTGTAGTCTGATCTCAGCTGGGATAAATTCAATATCAGTTAGCTGGAACAATTCTTCCAGATGCTGGTTCTGTCACCTGCCTCATTCTTATCCTTCCCTACATGAGAACTTGCTGCTCTGGAAGGCTGTTCTCAGCCCTGTCACAAAGATGCCATCTCCTGGGCTTTCTACTGTGGTTCACTCCTTTGTAAAATGGGAGTAACAATTACTTACTTGACAAGGACTTCTGGGGCATTCATGCATTCATGCCTCTAAAGCTTTCCAGGATCCTTACCAAACAGTAATGTCAGGCATCATTATTCACACAAATTGTTTTGAGTCAGATCTCTAATTCTGGGGGAGTCCATGCTTTGTCTTGCTGCAGTGCCAATAACAATGAAATTCACTTTCCAGTCACATAATAAATATGCAGGTTCTGAATTTACCAACCAACTTATTTATGTGCAAATAATAAGCTTCTCTTGATGATCACCCACTTGTTGGAAGTTACTGGCAGAGCTAGACTACATGTTGCAGATGAGCAGCACAGGTAGTACTATTTACACTGATGAAGACATTATTTGTTTGCATTTGTTTCTGGCATCTCCATTCAGCTCTTAAATACTGTGGATTCTGTTACCAGCAGAGCAATTTCCTTATCAAAAATAATCAGTCATTGACTGCAATCTGCTCTCACCCTTAGCATTTATTCTATTCTTAATTACCATGTTGTCAGCTTCGTCCTTGTAGGATAAATTGCATTGTCCCACATTATACTTATAGAACACTGAAATATTAAACTCCTGATAAACAAAGTCACGTGTACAACAAGAAGAAAGTGAGGAGTAGGAGAGGGGAGGGAAGAGCCCAGACTAGCAAGCTCTCAAACCTTTCAGCTGTCTCTAGGCGCTAATGGTAAGTGCTTGCCTGGCAGGGAGTGAGGAGGAGGAAGGGAGAAGAACAAGATGAGGCACAGCAAAGAAGAACTTGTTCAGTCGATGTGAAGTATTTAAGACCTGATCCCAGGTCCACTCAAATCAACTAAAAGGCTTCCCTCGAAAAGCATAAGTTTCGATTAAGCTCTTGGTTTCAGAGAAAATCAGCTTTTTATCAGCTCTTACAGCTGGTCAGATTCAGGAACAAGAAGGTCAAGTGACTTTCCAGAGATGACAGGGTAATGGAGTGCCTCATTTCATTTTAAACCTAAAACTATTCCGATTGTCATATCTATCTACCTACCTAGGCATTTATAAAACATCCATCATTGTGGTATCTCAGCACTTACACAGTCACTTAAGCAGATGACCCTTTGAAAATCTGTTCTCCACCACAGCCTCATACTTGCTGACTGGAGAGGGAGCTATTCTTTTTCATCCTCCTCCTTCTGTTTCCAAGGAACTGAAAGCAAACTTTTTTTTCCATTGCTATGGAGAAGAAAATCACACTATCCAGGCTTGTTAACTACTAGCTCCCTAGCTGTGCAAGACAAACATTGCTAATAAAAATATGTCTTATAATTAAAAAATAAATTGCTTTGCTAAATAGAAATACTAAATAGCAGCAGAGCACCTCCCTCTTTTTGCTAATAGATTTGATATCTCTTATTTCTTATTTGCTATTTGTCCCTGGCTGAGGTCAGTAAAATAAATGAACATATAGCTATTCTGTCCAAATATGTTCTTTATTTGCAGCCACCTCAAACAACATTTTATATGTCTCCTACACCCAGCTGTTATGTCTCAAACCTGTGTCATCAGCTTTGGGAAGAAAAGGATATCCGGTCTAGTCTGGCAATATCTAGCTTTATAACTTGACATAACCTCTGCCCATGCTTATTTTGTGGGAGGGCAATGGCAATGCATATCTCAAAAAAACTTGTTAGAAATCAGCATGCAGAAAGGGTTATGGAAAACACGTAATAAATAAACTAAAGAAGACTTCATGTGAAACTCAAATAACTCAGTGTGGAACCAGCCTGAGAAGAAAATTGTATGGTGGAGGTGGGATTCAGGAGGAATTTTTCTTCTAAAATATGACAAGCCACCTACAATCATTCACCACCTTATTATTAAAAAAGATAATAGAAATAACACACAGAAGACACATTCCATAGTCTTTTGATTGCAGTCATATCAAGAACCAAAAATAGATTACTGCCCTTTAGGTCTGTTGTATGTTTTAGTAAACTACATGCTCTGAATGTGACTAAGTGTGTTGTCTTTTAATTAATTCCAACTTTTTCTGTATTTTTTACATCTCTTTTCTTCTGCTTGAATATCTTGACTTTGTCCTGGATATACCTGAGAGATCTAATTTATGTAAACTACCCAATTATCCTTCAACTGCTATCTGTCCCAGTTGCAATTTATAAATGAATCTGAATCCAGGAAAGGGTGTGTAATTATATGAGTAATCAGAAAATGAAAATGAAGAAAACCCACAATATTTATTTGATTATGACCATGTCCTAGAAAGTTAACTTTGCTACAAGCAAAGCCTTACAAAACTAGAAATCCATCCTTGCTTGTCCCACCTCACTCGCACATTGATTTCAAAGGCACCCGCCATGGCTTGAAGGGCACCAGTAGCCTTTTCAAGCTTATGCCCGATAATGTTCATAAATAGGGCACCAAGTAGGGCATCATGCCATACAACTTTAAAATAGAGGGAAGTGAAAGGTAGGCATCATAATTGGAATGACAGGATATCTATATTGCTAACATCAGAAAAAGGGACATTAAAGAGCAAGGAAATTTGTAGATCATGAAAGGCTTAAAACATTAGGTTGGGCTGTCTTAGGACATGTTTAGATGACCCAGTCACAGCTAATGAGAAACAAAATAAGCTCTTTGTATACGTCCAGAAGACACTATTCTGCTGGCTCATGCTCCAGTGCTGCTAGACCTTCCTAATCCTCTCATGTCCTCAACATTCAATGTAAATGATACTTGAATAGATTAACAGTCTCTCAGAAGGTTGTGGCCAGGCAACTGCTGTGCAAAACAGAGACTGCCTTTTAAGGTTGAACCTGAGGTCTGTGGGTTGTACTCTCTCTCCAACAGACAAGAAGTTTTAGAGTAAGCCATTAAGATACTGCAGTAGTCAGGTATCAGATAATCTGTTTCTCCTCCCGTTCCTCTTCTCATTTGAGGTGTACAAGAGTTGATAATCAGCTCTGAAACACGTGGTTTAATGTTCCCTCCAGAATGTGCATAATTAATTATGGTAATTCTGACATCCACAAAAACATCCTGGTTAGTGCTTGGTCTCAACAACTTCCTTTGACAAGAAGTTCCATAGTTGACTTATTGATTCTGTGAATAAATATTTCCTTTAAGTGTTCTTGAGGCTCCCACCTTTTAATTTTATTGAAAGTCCCATTTTTCCAACCTATTCTGTCTATAACATTAATGATCCCATTATACATTTTTTTTCTTTTTGACCTCATCTTCACCTCCTTTATAAGGACTTTCATAATTCCTTACGAATTGTTCAGATGACTTATTTTCAGGCTATCAACTGTTCATGAAGTGTTCACCTCTACTCAGAGGTACTCACCTTTCTAAGTTTTCAAGGTTTGTTGGTAACAAGGAAAATGTTTAGTTTGCACTTGTTCTCAGGCGTTATTAATGTTGCATCTACCTCAAGAGTTAGCATCCTGACTAATCTAGTGGCCTTCCACGATGGAGTGACTGCTTCAGTGAACAAGGGAAGAGCTACGGATGTTGCCTATCTGGACTTCTGTAAGGCCTTTGGTACAGGCCGCCACAACATTCTTACCTCTAAATTGGCAAGATATAGTTTTCATGGATGGACTGTTAGATGGAAAAAGAATTGGCTGGATGGCCGTGTCCAAAGAGTCATAGTCAATGGCTCAATGTCCAAGTGGAAACCAGTAATGAATGGTGTCCCTCAAGGGTCCATACTGGGACCAGTACTGTTTAATGTTTTCATCAGCGACACAGACAGTGGGATTGAGTGCACCTTCAGGAAGTTTGAAGATTACACCAGGCTGAGTAGTGCAGTTGATAGGCTATCGGGAAGGGATGCCACCCAGAGGGAGCTTAACAGGCTTGAGGAGCAGGCCCATGAAGTTCAACAAGGTGAAGTGCAAGGTCCTGCATATGGGTCAGGGCAATCCCTAATATCAATATAAATTGGGGGATGAATGGATTGAGAGCAGCCCTGTGGAGAAGGACTTGGGGGTACTGGTGGATGAAAAGCTGGACAGCAATGTGCACTTGCAACCCAGAGAGCCAATCATATCTTGGACTGCATCAAAAGAAGTGCGGCCAGCAGGTTGAGGGAGGTGATTCTCTTCCCACTGTTCCACTCTTGTGAGATCCCACCTGCAGTACTGCATCCAGCTCTGGAGCCCTCAGCACAGGAAGGACATGGACCTGTTGGAGCAGGTCCAGAGGAGGGCCACAAAAATGATCAGAGGGATGGAATACCTCTCCTATGAAGAAAGGCTGAGAGAATTGGGGTTGTTCAGCATGGAGAAGAGAAGGCTCCAGGGCCTTATTGTGGCCTTTCGATTTGTAAAGGGGGCTTATCAGAAAGAGAGAGACTTTTTACCGAGGCCTGTAGTGACGGGACAAGGGGCAACGGTTTTAAGCTGAAAGACGGTAGATTAAGATTGGACATAAGGAAGAAAATTCTTTACAATGAGAGTAGTGAGACACTGGAGCGGGTTGCTCAGAGAAGTTGTGGATGCCCCATCCATTGGAAGTGTTCAAGGTTGTATGGGGCTCTGATCAACCTGGTCTAGTGAAAGATGTCCCTGCCCATGGCAGGAGGTTGAACTACATGATCTTTGAAGGTCACTTCCAACGCAAACCATTCTATGATTCTATGATCCTCCCAATTCTACATATAGCCCAATACTTTTCTGCATGTTTTATCTCTTAAATCCCCATACTGGACCAGCACTCTCCCTCCTCTCTGGTCCCACACAGATTTCTGTGATAGGCAGCTAAAAAACCTGTAGCTCCCTCCTAGGAAGATGTGTTTTCAGTTCATCAGACCTTACTTTGGTGTGCGATGCCCAACCTGGGTGTGACACCTCAGAAGAGGTTGGCTGCAGCATAAGCCAAATCCTGTCACCTGCAGGATTGGTGACCAAAAGGGCTCATAAAGGGCCATCTGTAAACCTATCATAGGGGCATAGAAAAACTTCAGCTAAACAAACCAAAGGAGCCCAGCAGCTTTGGTCTGGTACAAGAGGGACCACCATCATTGCAGATTCGTATCTGAGAAGAGATGACACAGATGGGTTGCTGAACATTGCATGGGTTGTTTTGTTGACCTTCAGTCATGTGATAAGTGAGTGGATGGCTGCACCTTCTGATAGCTAACAGCCTATGGTTGGTGGCTCCCCAGAATATTTTTATGTTGTCAAAAATGATGTGCAAACAATCCATGAAACTATGCAGACTTACAAAGAGATTTCCAAATATATGATGGAAATACAGGGTGGATTAAAAAAAAAGAGGAATACATGCCAGACTAAACTGAGCTTTTCTTCACGACGATATCCAGGGATTGAGGAGAGCTGCATCCTGTTTGAGGATTTATTTTTACCCTTTTGACTTCGGTGGTTTTTTTACAATTCTTAATTGTAGGTTCATCAATACCAAAAATATTTTTATTTCTCTCTGATTTATAATTATTATGGCATGTATTGCACTAGCCTTCTGACAACACCAAGGAGCGTTTCAGGACTCTCTTGTTACAGCATTCCTTGTGCACCATTAAAACTACTTCCTTCCCCATGGCTACCTCTATGCTGAACGGGAAGGACACTGCTGAGTCCATCCTCCAGACTTGCCTGCCTTTTAGCCATCCAGCCTGAAAGTGTGGTCTTGGCAGTGCCCAGGAAGGCCCTCCAGAACCGGTGAGACATCCCGTGCCCCAGAACACCCAGCAGGTTAGTTCAGGTCCAGACTTGCCTGAGTAAGCTGCTGTCCTGCAGGCAGCGAGGCAGCTGGCTGTAGGGAAGAGGCAGGGAAATGGGCAGGAGAAGCAGCACGCTGTTCACAGAGGGAACACACTGTTGGGGCTGGACGCACCTAGCCATGGAGCTCCTTCAGCTGAGCTTTGTGAGGAGTCAGCAGAGGCAGCAGTAACAGGGAGACAATTGCGATTCCAGCAGCAGCAGACAGCTCTGGATTTAGAGACTGTCCTGGCTCTTACTCCCATCCTGTATGTTTTAGTTTTATCTTTTTTTTTCCAGCTTGCTGTGTATTCCATGAATATATATATATATATATAAATGGATATACTCATGAAGATGCTCATGAATCATATATATAAATGTTCAATGCTACACCATGCTGTATAGATGCATAACTGGAAGATATGACACCCAACACAGCACTTATGTGTTCTGCAGCTTGTTTTCTTGTTCACACAGGTTTATTTTCTCTCTCTCAAGTTCAAAGTATGCTACACGAATAGCCCAGAAAAGAAAAGACATGTCACTGAATATGTGCTTTGTTCAGCTTTGTGATTATCTGGTTTCTATCTGCCACAGTTCATGCTAGTTAAGCCAAACAAAGACCTACTGTACCTTGACAGCGGGACCATCTGGAGTTCATTCTTGTAATTATTTTCGAACACACACAGTCCTCCTCTGGCAAATAGGTATTTTAAGGCATCACAGGGCATGTTCATGAGTTTATTGTGAAACAAATGTTGAGTTTCATATCATTCTGAAAATGATATTTTTGTCATCATAAGTAATCAATCCTGATATAGAAAAAGTGTGAATGTGTGTGTGTGTGTGTGTGGTATGCATATATAATTACATGGCTGCTCACCTGCAAGCTGGGAATTACAGATGACTGTCAGGGAAGATTGATTTTTCATCCTAATAGCTTAGAGAGTGTCTTTTTAATTGCAACTGTTTTGCCAATTCTTTGCAGGAATTGCATCTGGTAAAGGGAATTAAAGGCATTCAAACTGTGAAAGGAATTGCAGTGCAAATGCATTAGTATCAAGATTTATTTGCATCTAGATACATATTCTGATTTCATATTTTATAGGTGAGCAGAGAACATAGTGCTGTGGTTTTTATGGGGATGCACAGTGAACTGATACTGCCCAGGCAGAATTTGGAAACTGATGTACCAGATGTTATCGTATGCTTTTCTCACTGACACTCAGGAAATGTAGGCTTGCTGGGTATGATTTCCACAAGTAACTAAGCAACTTAGAAGTCCATGATCAAAAGGGCATTAAAAACCAGATTTGCAAAGGAACTGAGATAGCTAGTGAGATTTACAAAACCTGGAGATGAGTTAGGAACCCACTTCACTGTTCCTTTTCAATATCTTGCCAAATTGTCCATTTACTTGATCTCCAGTAAGAGACTATCTGCATATTTAGATGCTTGAATATCTTTGAAAATCTGGCCCTACACATAGAAAACATCATCAATACTTCAGTGCCTTGGAATGAGAAAATAGTTACTCTCTCCTTAGGAGTTTTTGATAATTATCTGTCCTCTGTCATCCTTATTTACTAGTTAATGAAGGACTACCCCTAGGGACTGGACAGGTGGGATTCATTTTAATTGGTGTTAGACGTTTCCATTGTAGGTTTCATCAGCAGGGTTAGTCCCCACTCCGATGGAAAGTAAAAAGCACTGGCAGGACACGTTTTATTTGACCTGTATTTAAGGTGATATGAGGTGAATCATGCTTAGAGGTGCTTCTTTCTCTCCGGTTCTTTATCAACAAAATCAAGAGAACAGCTCAGATGTAGATGTCTAGATTAAAGATGCAACATCAGGAGAAGCACAACCAGCAGATCCAGGGAAATTATTATTATTCCCCTCTACGTGGCAATGGAATACTGAGTCCAGTTTAAGAGGGATGGAGAGAAACTGGAAAGAGTCCAGAAAGGTGCTACCAAAACCATCAAGGACTTAGAGTGGATGAATCCCAAGGGGAGATTGTGGGAGATGACCTTATTTAGCCTGGGGAAGAGAAGGCTAAGGAGAGATACCATGGCACCTGACAACTATTCAAAATGCAGTTGTAAAGATGATGGCACTAAACTCTTCTCTCTAGTGGCTGATGAGGTAACAAGGGACAACAGCCACAAACTGCAGTGTGGGAGGTTCAGACTGGACTTTAGCAAAGCACTTTTCAGTGGAGAGATTGTTTAGCAGAGGAACAAAGTGTCCAGAGGGGGGATAAAAATCTCCGTTCTTGGGGGCATTCAAGACTTGCTTAGACAGAGCCCTGGCTGACCTGGCCTGGTGATGAGTTAGTCCCACTTTGGTGGAAGGTTGGCTTAGAGACCTCCAGGTCTTGCCACCAACATTTCTATAGTAGATATCCTTCTCAGAAGACTAAGGGAACAAAATCCTACCCTATGTCAGTCTGAGAAACAGTCTGAATTTGGTGTGTTTGCAACTTTTCTCAAATGCTTATACTAATTCTGTCCCCGGGTCTTTATTTACTCTTGACAATTCACCCTTGATCACTTGCATTTTTCAATCCCCTTGCACCCAGACAAATATTCTTCTTTCAACCCACCAATGATCTGAAACTGATGTGAAGAAACTAAACAGAGATTCCCACAAGAAATTGATACTCAGTTTTGTCTCTTGCAATGACCAGAAGTGCAGGGGTGGCTTTTACCTTAGGGACAGTTTGGCCCATCTCCAACGGAACTTTATAAACCTCACTGGCATCTTTCTTTATCCTTCTATTTGAACTGTGGTATGCAGTGGTAGCATGATGCAATGGGAACCCTTTTTGTGCTCAGCTGGAGCTGACATGGCAACTTGTTAAAACATGTAACAACTTTCCATAGATTTTTTTTAACTAACATTGAGAGGTAGGAAGTAGTTCTTATCTAGTTGCACACTTGTACAGTGGACCTCTGTATTTTGCCAGCTGTCCCCAGGTTTGTGGAGATGGGCATGTGTCAGCTTGAGCTGAGAGTTATAAGTAATGTGTAGGAGAAAGATTAAAAGGTCATTTGCAAGGTAATGGTAATTTTTCTGTTTTCTGAAGTATAATAACTAAATATTTTAATCTTGTTAGTATTGACTTGACCTGCACCGTTCTTGTTTTGCATTATATTGTTTTCTTAAACCTCCCTTGTGTTATATACATGTATACACACATAAAAGCCTACTATGAAATTTTATGTTGAGATTCCCCCTAGTCAAAATGCATTAGAGCTGCCACCAGAGAAATGTGAAAACCAGATTTCTTTTTCAACTGATCAAGATCCAGAAATAAAATGTCTTCGAACACTGGGGATATATTTGCAAAGATTGAGCTTGTAAACTTTGTTACAGACACTTAAATAAATATAAAAGTCTGAAACCTTTCTCTTCACTACCATGAGTAGCCATGCAAAGTCTGACTTCTTTTAAGTCAGTAATTGAAATGAGGTGTGTGTATGGAAGCTGGATAGAAATATCACACTGAAAAGAAGATGAACAGCTAAAATGGAAGCTGCCTCAGATCCTAAATATTTCATTTCTATTCATGAGGATAGCTTTAGTGCTCATCATTTAAAGTTATTCCATCTCTGAGGTCATGGTAATTTTGGAAGTGCAGGAGCTCAGGAGCTTTCTGCTCATGTTTTAAAAGAAAGTGTCTTTGTGAAAGAGAAGGATCAAGCTAAAACAAGCCCTGTAGCAAAGGCTGGGCCGAGAACAGTGGGTGGAGTGAAATCACGAGAGGGGAAAGACTAAGCACAAAAGGTCATATCACTGTCTTACAGCTGTTCTTTTCCTTGACTCTATTTTCCAAATTTTACTAATTCACTTGAACTAAACACATAGGATGCTCAGAAAGGGATTCACTGGGAATCTTTAGGGTCTATAGCCCCATTCCAGCGAATGCTGCTTTGTGCAGCGGTCTGGCAGTCACACATTGGAGCAGAAGACGAGCAGCCTTCCCTTCCACAACTCCCACCAGTCCCCATACCCTTACTTGAGCCATGCTTTTGGGAAATATGAGTGAATACTATGGTTTTATATACTTTGTGGACATATGAAAGGCTACAATGTCTTAGAGAGTGGCAAATAATAAGGACCCTTGAACGTGGTGCACAAACCACTGCAGAATGACATAGTTTGAGGGATGAATTCATAACACAAATATCTTAAGACTCCAACTACAAGTGGAAACAGAAACAAGTCTCCAACAGGCCATTTGCAGCTTGTTTCAACTAAAATATGGAGAGTGGAGTAAATCTTTCTAACCCTGCCATTCTGTCCCTCTGGTGAAAAGATTTACTGAGTCTCAGGACAGTTAATTTGTCATCCAAAGTCCCTGCCTACTTTAATTCTTATGGGCTGAATTGTGATCAGCAGAGCCACAATTTTGGAACACCATGTTTACAAGGAAAACCGCTGTTTACCATGCTCAAGATTGTGATGCCATCTACTATTTCAGGTTACGTAGAAAACCAGAGCCATGCAACTTCACTATTGGAAATATTTTCTAGTTTTGTTTTGTTGCTGTGTTATGACAGCACAGTAGCATGAATGAGACAGAGATCCCAGTATGACTGGGAAAACACCTTCTAAGAGGCAGGACTCCCAACCTGGTATTCAGGTAAATATCCAGGTATACATGGCATGATAAAATACTGGGTGCAGTTTTTAGATATGGTACGAGAAGCAGACTTCCTTCTGTAGTGTCGGAGCAAACTAGCCCTGATGAGAGCAGAGGTCTATTCTCTGGAGAAGAAGGACACAGTCCCCAGCCGTGCTGCTTCCCAACCCCACCGTGGTCCTGCAGAGCCAGTGTGAATGACTCACTCTCATCATGCAGCTGGGGAGCAATGCAGGCATAAATCCTGGCTCCACTGAACTCACTGGCAGGTTGAAGGGGGGATTTTCAATTGACATCAGTACATCCAGAATTTCACACCATCTAATTTTCAGACACTTCTGGTTACAAAGGCAGAACTCAGCCCTGCTGTAAACAGAGACAAGTCACATAGACAAAGTGGAAATCAGTGAAGTCGTGTTCATCTGCACGAGGTCTGAATTTTGCTTTTGGATTTTCCCAGTTCCAAAAAACATAATGACTAGAGAGTTTGTGAATTTTATCTTCCATGAGGCAGATACTAATATGTAGCCTGAATTAATCCATAAAACAATTATACCTTTACTTCTGAAAACACCATGCACAAGTGTGTATATGTGAGAGAATGTGTGAGCATATACCTCCACCAGCTAGATACACTATATTTAGCAGCCTGCCACCCGGAAAAATCAATTTGTATGCAATGACCACCTCATATCTCCTAAATTCATGAAAGTTCTGGGATTGAGGATTCATATTGATTTTTTTATACTATTTTAGGTTTTATTCCTAGGAATTGATTTCAGCAGTCATTTAGTACTTTATATCAGTAAAGCTGAGTAAAATCTACAGAAGCAGTCCTTCTTTAACACAAATTAGCTTTAATATTTCTCCTTGATTAAGTATGACAGATATGCAGTTTTACTGTTTGCCATCATGCAAGGGAGAAATCCATTAGAGGCTTTATGAATTACAAGAAATGAGAAAATGCCATTAATTCCTGGACTCCTGGATGATTAATACATGAAGTTTTGCACAGAATCAAACGAAATGGTGAAAAGTTGCATTTTGTATAACTCTGGTTGTGGTGTTACGGTTGAAAAATGCACACTGCAACATGCTGTGGTACCCTGCAGTACATACGGACAGCATGGGGGTCAGCAATGAATACCTCTGCTCTGTATCAAGGACATCTCCTGAATTTGTACTCCCAAAATACAGATATTTACAAGGGACACTAAAACTGAAGAAATGGCAGGTACTCTGAATGAACCAGAAGAGGAACTTGAGCAAACGTGAACAATATCCTTTCTGATAAGAACTACTGCAACCCAGTGGAGGTATTTACCCTAGCTCATCAAGATGATCCCTCTGAATTTCCAAAGGGATTCAGAATTCAGTATTAGAATGTGAAGCCTAATGATTGCAGCTCTGATCTAAAACCAAAATTGAGGTTTTATTAATGCTTCTAAGGAGACCAAAGGAGACCTGTTAGTGGATGCTTGTGAGTTTCTGAAAATGAGGTGATTTTGGGGTGTTTCAGGCTACGCTAATCAAAAGTAAGCAACGCTGGTTTAAGTCCGTAGGAGAATATGAACACCTAGTGAGAGCCTAATGGCATTTCTTTATATAAAATAAAAAAAAATGGAAGTCCACTTAGTTGGTGTGTCATTCTGGGGCCACAAAGAATGGAATTAATCTGGTCATACATAAATAGCTGTAGTGTAGAAATTTCCACCTCAGCTAGTTACACTGAATTTTTTCTGTAGTTTTTGAAGGAGCAATTCTTCATGGAGAAATCTAAGCATGAGTTGCTCCAGACAATCCTATATCTCTCCATTGACTATAAAGTGGACATCGGGTAGCTAGTTCAGATGGAGACACCTGAAGTCTAGTGAGATAGATCCCTCCTGTAAGATCTGCAAGTGCTTTATTTATTATGACTGAATTTCTCTAAACCCCTCAAAGTCCGTTACTGCCATACCCAGAAATTTTTCAGTTCTGTTAGTGCTAGACATTGAGTACTCTTAATCCTGGACTGAATTCATGCTAGGTATGCAGTTCAATAGAGAATTTAGTTCAACTCAAATTTAGATAACTACATGTGCACCATTATAGACAACAGACATCTAGTCAATAGCAGAGCCCAGAGAATGACTCAGTCATCCCCCAGAAAGAAGAGGTATAATGGTCATCTACACATAGGTATTGAGCACCTTCTTAAGCACTGGGGAGTACCCATCTGACCTCCAGCTGCCACTCCTGAAAGGCAAGGCCTCCCTGATGTCCTGTATCTTATCCGCCAGCCTTCTGCAGATGTCTTGGATACCCCAGGGCATCACAAGTGGATTAGCCACTACTGTTTAAGTAAATGAATCCCACACTCAGATGTCCAGCGTGAACTGAACTATGTGCTGTACAGGATGATAACTAACTAATCTGTGAGAATGACATCAGTCATTTAACATTCTCTTGATCTTTTGAGGTCTTAAATTAAAATACTGTCACAAAAGGGGGGTATCATCCACTGCTTAGGCTTCATTTATCCATTCTACGTCCTCTGGCTTCATGCTGCATTTGTGCACACATAATTCTTCCCAGGCTGGAGTAAACCAGGAACAACATTTAATTGCTTCAATAAGGATGGACCAAGTCATTGGTAACTAGCTGACCACCTCTGAATAAGCACAGTAGGAAGCTGCTGCCCTCCCAGTTAGGACTGGCACCTGTGTTTAGCAGAGATGTCATTAACCATTTGAACAGCTTCCCAAGAGATGCAGTGATCCACTGTCATTTCTGACACTTTTATGCACAGGCTGAAGTGACCTTTTTTCTTAAAAATGTGCCTAGCTCAACAAGACACGAAGGGCTTGATGCGGGAATTATTAGATGGCATTCAGTGTGTCGAGCAGGAGGTCAGACTAGATAATCGTAATGGCTCCATCTGACCTTAACAGTTTCCGAAATCTATGAGCAGCTCATGGGTAAGAATCAGGTTAAAACATACAAATGGCTATGAGCAGAAGTTACTGTCTGACCTTCAGCTCTGTGTGAGCCATGCATCAGAGTTATGGCAAAATTCATCCTAGTACAAGACTAAAAGATTTGGATGGGACAAGACACCGTGTCTTGATTAAACCAGCAGAAAAGCCATAAATTGCCTGCTTCCCTCTAAAACAGAAACCGTTTTTTTTTTTCTTTTTTTGGCCCAGGTATGCTAGTAAATATACTGCAGCAGATGCAAAAACTATTTCCCTTTTTCTTAGTTCCTGTTTCATTACAGATGAGAAACTGGGAGCACTGGAATCCAATACCATCTGCCCAGAGGCAGCACTTTACTCGGCTACTGAATGAAATGTCACCTCACATCAGCTCACATATCAACTTCAGCTGAAAGAAAACTCCTTCACTGAGAAGCTGTTCATACATTTCCCCAAGTATTCAAGTTTTATCTTTCCTGAGAAAGTTATTAGTGGTGTGAAATGCATTGTATTCATAAGAGTCAGTCTATGAAATTACACTGATATGCCAAACTGGTTTCCACATAACCCAATCCTCCTCCTCATGATTATTCCCATTAATCTTGTTACAGTCCCTAAGAGCAATGAATCAGGAGCCCACAGTGCCAGGTGCTGTACAAACACAGGACGTAAAGATATCTCCAAGGCATTCAGAACGAGCAACAAGAGTCAATGGAGGATGCAAAAAAGTATTGGTAAATAGGAAGAAGAATTGATCATGGCTGTGGCCAGGTGGTTGGAGCACATCAGAAGCCAGTGTGAAGTCATTGTGGGCCTAATGGGAAAGAAGAGCTTATGAAGGCATAAGAGAGGGATGCTGGAGGCATGATACTTCATTACACCATGACTGCCCCCAAACGCAAAGGACAGCAAGGATAAATATATGAAAACACAAACGTGAAAGGTATCCAGGCGAGGAAAGGATGCTTGCAGTAAGGGAGGGTGGTAACTGAGATGGGATGCAGAACTGATCTTTCAACGCAAGGGTGAAAGTAGTCCATTAAAGAAGTCAGAAAAGAAGGTAAGTAGGCTGGGTTTGCTGTAGTCTGTCAAGGATTTAAAAAGGAGAATGCTGTGGTCAATGATAGGAAAATGATCTCTTTTTTAGCTCCATGGTGACTAGATGCTGACAGGGCAAGAGAGTATTTAGCAGACCACAGGAGATGGTGGAGAAAAAAGATGGAAGTTGCCCAAAGGAGAGTTTCAGTTACCCAGAAACCTTCACACAACTAAAAGAAATGTTGCTGCATCCAAACATCAATTATTTTCCATTGATCCATTCCTGGCACTTCTGTTTCCTCTATTTATAGTTATGCTGGGAGTACCCAACAGGCAGGCACAGAAATATCTTGAGCAGCCCTGTGTCACAGGCACAGGCTGAACCCTCACCCTTTACTCTGCCCCGTAAGTTTTACAAGAGGGAGAAGTTCTGCCTGAAACAACCTTGTTCTTGATCCCTCTCCTGCTGTGAAGTATCCTGTCCCTTCCCAGAGAGGTAAATCACAGCAAAGAGTATATTTGTGTGTATATGTGCTAAGGGCTGGGCTAATTCTTTGCCATGGATGAGAGGATCTCTGAAGACAGAGTTTGCCTCTGCCTCCCAAAGCTGGCCCAGAGCGAATGAAGATCTGACCTGTTGCTCTCACCTTGTGCAATTTCATACACTTCTCTTGGGATTAAATCTTTTGCATTCAGCATAGCTTCTTACTGTCTCCTCCATTGCTCCCTGGTTTGCTCCTCACTTTATTTTAGATTCATTTTACCATTGGATTTTGACTTTCTCAAGTTTATTTTGTCATAGCATAATGTCTTCTTTCTTTCAGGCTGCCTTCCAAACGCTGCTTGTTGAAATTGGCTCCTAAATTTTAATTAAAGGAACCTTTTGTTTGGCCCATAAATTAAAATATTCTGAGTTCTTTTTTCTGTCCACTTCAAGGCATCAAGCCAAACATAAAATACTGAAAACTGTCCAGACATAACCTTCGCTCTTTCCTCTGTGCTTGAGTTCTTCCCCCAAGAGACAGAGCTACTGCCAGCAATGTCTCCGCCACAGTCCTGTGACCTCCCGTTGGAAATATTCTTTCCAGAATGACTGACCTTATGGTAGGGCAGTCACATCAGTGAGAGCACATCAGCACATTAACTGAGTGACAACGTGGGCTTCGTTGTCTTGCTCTTGAACTCCTGGACAGAAAGACAGGAGTGGGTGTGCACCGTCATGCACTTTTATTGGTTGAGTTGAAGTTGTGTTAAACATTTGGTCCTGCTCACAAGGGATTAGACGCTAGAATAAATCAGCTTCCTGATTTTTAAAAACTTTGTAGGCATCGTGACTTGAAAGAAAAAAGGGACAAATAATAGCAACAAAAACACCTCCCATCCTCTTTCCATCTCTCTATGTTGGGCATCTTTAACTGTGTGAAAGAGACTCTGAAAGGAAGATATAAACAGCTAAAAGATCAAAGCACATCCACAGGCAGGATAGCTGTGGTTAATGAGCTACCCAGCTGAGCACAGGGAGCTCACCACCTCCATACTACACCGTTGCTGGCTGTGCAGGCACCACCTTGGGGTGAGAAGAGTTGGTCTCTGCAGCCCCAGGGCACATCCTTGATGGTGCTGAGTTGCCCTATTTCACCTCCCTGTTTGCTTCTTGAGCGTTTTATAACTTCCCACAATGGGGTTTTTCTCATGAACACTTGAGCTGGTAGCAATGCCATCTCAACCACTCTACCTCTGCCTGCGGTGTCACCTTGTGTCCGTGCCTGGCTCTGCTCTACAGATGTCTCATGGCTCTTCCTGATGGCTGTGCAATGCCCGCAGCAGCCTGAGCTGCAGCTATGCAACCATGAGGGCTGTATCACGTGCTGGGATTTGGGGATCTTGGGCGCAGGTTGTTGGCCCTGGGGCAGGGGGTGAGGAGGTGGCATCTGGGGTTGCAGACAGAGCTTTACATCCCCAGTTTTGCAAGCTGTATTCACAGCAATAAACCCAAAGACAAAGCAGTGAACACAGTAGTGTGTGGCTGAATCAAAGCATGGATCTTCCATATGAAAGAGCAATGCTTACTATTTATTTTAGCAAATAACAGTTTAGATCCTGACATAAAGAGGTTAATAGGATCTGCTAACGGACAAAGTTTCGAGCATCCTCAACCCACATTTTCATCACACCCAAGCCGTTATCCCTTCTCCTTGCTCCCTTTCTTCTCTGGTTTTAAAGTTCTGTTGTTTAACACAGAATCTCAGATTCCCTACTAGCACTCTAAACTTCAATGACACTGCAATAGAAAGCAGTCTGGCCCAGTTTATAGAGTATGAACATGGTTTGGCAGTCAATGCCAACTGAGCAAGTTTTAATGTTTTGTGGGATAAGCCACAACACAGACCAGGGAAGGACTTCAAGAGGAGGAGAGGGATGGTTACAGTGAACAGTGGTGTCACAGTGCGGTCCCACCAGGTTTATCTATGTGCTTCAGTGAAGAAGCACAACTGGCTCCCAAAGGTATGGCTGAGATAAGATTGTCTCTGGAGCTTCACCTCCAAGTCATGAAGGCTGGGGTGCCACTGACTCACTGCCAGAACTGCATCTTCTGCCAACCCCATGAAAACAGGTCCACATTGGGTAGGGTTTAAAACCTTTGAAAAACCTGAGTGCCTTTAGTCCTACTAGACTTGTTGGAGTGACAATGATGAAGGTACCTATTAAGATGAAGACAGTGTCGCACAATGTGATTTTAATTTTCAAGGAGCTTCAGAAAACACAGCCTAATAAATTATATACATAATTTGTGTCTACTGAATGAGACCAGGTCCCTGCAGCAAAAAAGTATGTGATCAGATGAAGTGTCACAATGCCCATACAGAACGGGAGTGAAATAAAGCTGCACACTTTAAATTTGGGTATTTCAATGCTTTGCAACCTCCTGATTATTCGTATCTTCATAACATTCCTGAGAGCCCGCTGTCTGCGCTACCATTCATGCTAGCTCCTGTTGGTACAAGGGCCTGTGAGACAGGGGCAGAGTCTTCAGAACTGCGAGGATCAGTGATCCCTCAGGGCTCAGGCAGCGGAGTGCTCCTCTTAACACTTCTTTCTGAGTGCTCTGGTGTAAAAATGCAAAGACCTGTGGGCGCGCTTCTCATACCGCACATCTTGTCTCCACATCCAGCTGCAGCTGCTGAAGAGCTGAGGAGGAGGGAAGCCTTTCTTCCCTCTTGGAGAAGCAAGTGTTCCAGGATGTGCCGATGGGAGCACTACGGCTATTCTAAAGCTGTCCACCAAGTTTCAGTGAAGTCCATGAGCAGGGATGAGTCACACCTAACCACACATCAGACCTTGCAATTAATTCACTCCTTACCAATCTTAGTGTGACATTATAACTTAGCATGCTGGAAATGCTACCTCACAAGAAAGTTTTCAGCCTATCAGTCACTGGTCTGTCTGAAGGTCAGCAGATGCCAATTGAATTTTGCCCAGCATTCCCCATCTCCATGCAGTATTATCCTAGGCCAGGGTAAAGAAGCCACCATTCCCACAAGCCTCAATGGCAGATATTTGCTGTAGTGGTCACAAGAATTCACAGAATCATAGAATCATAAAGGTTGGAAAAGACCTCTAAGATCATCGAGTCCAACCGTCAACCCAACACCACCATGCCCACTAAACCATGTCCCTAAGCGCCACATCTACATGTCTTTTAAATACTTCCAGGGATGGTGACTCCACCACTTCCCTGGGCAGCCTGTTCCAAGGCTTGACCACTCTTCCAGTAAAGAAATTTTTCCTAATGTCCAATCTAAACCTCCCTTGGCGCAAGGTGAGGCCACTGTACAGCTGTTTCTACACCCTTTATAAGGAACACTTTTTTTCCTCCTGGAGACTCTTCTCTACCAGGTTCTGCCTAGGACTGAATGGAACCAAAGGAAACAAAGGGCAGCAAAAGTACAGTGTTTATACAAGCATAGTAATGTCCATTGAAAGGAATAATTTGAATTGTTGTAAAATAAAATGTGTGTAATAAAATGCTGTGTGTATACACACACACACACACACACACATATATGGACTCATATAAAATCACAGAATCATTGAGGCTGGAAGGGACCTTTGGAGTTTGACGAGTCCAACCCCCCTGCTCACAGCATGGCCACCTAGACCAGGTTGCTCAGGAGATTGTCCATCCGGGTTTTGAATATCTCCAAGGATGGAGACTCCACCACCTCTCTGGGTAACCTGTTCATGCATTTAACCACCCTCCCAAGAAAAAATTTATGCTTAAATGGAATTTCTTGTATTTCAGTTTGTGTCCATTGCCTCTTGACCTGTCACTGGGCACCACTGAGAATTCTGGCTCTGTCTTCTTTACTGCCTTCCATCAGGTATTTATGCATATTGATAAGATCCCCCTGAGCTTTTTCTTCTCTAGGCTGAACAGTCCCAGCTCTCTCAGACTCTACGCACACCAATCACTTACTAATTTTTGTGGTGCTTCACTGAACTCGCTCCAGTATGTCTCTCTTGTGCTGGGGAGCCCAGCACTGAACCCAGCACTCCAGATGTGCTTCACCAGAGCTGAGCAGAGAGGAAGGATCACCTTCCTTGACTTGGTGGTGATGTTCTTCCTGGCGCAGTCCAACCATTTGGTCTATCAGCCAGTTCTCCCCGTTTTGTGTCATCTGCAAATTTGCTGAGGTTGTGTTCTGTCTCATTGTACAGGTCGTTAATGAGGATATTAAACAATGTTGGCCCCAGTATCAAGCCCTGGGGTACACAGCTAGTTACTCGCCTCCAGCTGGACTTCATGCTGCTGTTTGCAACTCTGAGCCCAGCAGTTCAGTCAGTTTTCAGTGCCCTTCACTGTTCATTTATCTAGCCCACGCTTCATCAGTTTGTCAATGAGGATGTTATGGGAGAGAGCGTCAAAAGTCTTGTTAAAGTAAAAATAAACAACATCCACTGTTCTCTCCTCATCCACCGAGCAAGTCATGTCCCCGTAGAAGGTTATCAGGCTGGTCAAGCCTGATTTCCCCTTTGCAAATACATGCTGACCTCCCCCAATCACCTTCTTGTCCTTGATATATATATACACACATATATATACACACACATATATGTACACACATGCGCATATATATACACACATGCATAAACATATATATACACATATACACACACATATATATTAAACATAGCAATTCAAATTATTCCACACATATACATGATCCAAATAATCCAAAAGTGCCTAGGCCTTAGGCATCATTGCAGAAAATTCTTTAAGAAAATTTGCTTACCCTAAAATGTAAGTTAAAAAAAACCCCAACAAAACAAACCAGTCAACGAGGTGTTAGCATGAGGAAAAAAGTTATGCAAGCTAATGAGTCTAGGTAAATATGAAGTATGCCAGCATCCAGAATAGCATATTCTAGCTGTCCCATCTGAAGAAGACACCACATGTGAAGCATGGGCTAGACTCAAAGGCTAGTGCCAGTAGAAGGATCCAGGCACAGGAGATGCTAGCTCTCCAGAACAGGTTTTACTCTGACATCACTGGCAACAGCTTTGCACAAGCAGCATCCTGGATCAAACAGGCTTCCGGTCGGAACTGTTATTTGCAATGTTATTGGTCTTTTCTTGGTTTCAAGATAATGAATTCTCTAGATGGTACCAGCAGATGATACCAGCCTGCCTTTGCTCTGGTACAAATGTGTGTGCTGATTAATATTTGTGCATTTCTTTGAAAACTGGAAGCGTTATACAACTGCAAAATAGACCCACATTTTAATGCCCCAAGGTTGACTCAGAAGATACTGTAATTCTTATTATTGCAGTTCCTCAAATGCTTGAAAGGTTCCTTTGCTCTTTAGATTTCACAGGCTTGGTGATTTCTCCAGGATTTTCCCTTAGCATCAACCTCCAGATGCTCTCTGAGGTCTGAGCACAGATCAGAGCACCGAGCTGGTCACTCTGCTCAGCTGCACGTCTGCTACTCTGGCACCCAATCTGCTTCCCTTGCTGAAACCCCACTGTTTCCTCACTTCCAAACTGCACGCAAAATGTCGTCCGTTTTAGTTATACTTATGCCTTTCTTTACAAACCATACAAGGATATGTAGGCTCAAAAGTTTCGTGCCTGTCATTTGTCATTATCAGTATCAGAGCAGGCACTGTAATCTAGGAGTGTCCTGCTCACCATTCCAGTCTGCCCCTAAACCAAAAAACTACTCTAAGTCAGGTCGGCAGTCTGTGGTGATGAGGGAGGTCCAAGATCAAGCCGGGAAGGCAATCTGCAGGTCACCATTAAGTCCAGGAATCACCAGGCACTTCCTTGGGGACAGGGACGGGCTAAGGCCAGACCAGGACATGGACATGTGGATGGGCAAGACTCGGTGAAGCCCATGGCCGGGCAAGGCAGGACTGTGGGAGCTGGAGTGCAGCCCTGCTGTGGCATCACTGGGGCAGGGACTGATGGCCCCGGGGAGTTGACATGGGGTCCTGGGCCCTGGGCAGGGAGGGGGGAGCCTGGGGAGGGGATCAGGGCCACTGAGACCTACTAGCTCACTCAGGGCCCTGACATACACTTCTCTAGACAATCCTGCTGTGCTCTGTTTTTGCTTTCCAAAATACTGTGATAATCATTTTATGGCAATAATTTTAATTAAGTCAATTAGGTAAAATTAGAGGAGTACTTTAAGTGGCAGGAGAAAATTATTTACCTTATTCTACTGCCTGAGGACTCCTAAATGCACAAGTAAATATGTTTAAATGCAGCTGACATTGTTTGCAACAAGTGAAGACATGAGGAATGCTGATGAGTGCATAAATCATTTCATTTCCATTCAGTCATTCCAAGCGAAGGCAATGCTGCGAGTGAACAATCTTTATTTTACAGACTTAGACCTCACCCTCATCAAAGACCAGCAGAGAAATGCGCTGCCTTATGCCAGCCACCCAGTCTGCCTGTGAGTTTGCAGGAGTGGAGCAGAGCTCTGCTCAGCACTGGCACTATGGGGCTGTAAAAGCCTGTTTGCACCTGGGAAAAGCACCCACGAGGCAGGTTTTGCATCAAGACAATTAGCCTGGTTGATTTGCTTGGGTTTTGCTCTGACTTAAAGCTGTGTCAAGGCTGTGTCAAGGTGAAGTTTTGGCAGTAATAACTCAGCTGCCTATGCCCTTTGGAAAGTTTTATTAAACGCAAAAATGTGGAAATGGGAACTAGTACCCCCATCTGGCTTCAGGGAATGCAGCATGAAAAAGGTACATTGCCAAACTAGCTCCTGTCTTGAAATATTACAAAAGCCAAAACTGTTCTTTATGTCAGCAGACATTTTAGGGCTGGACCCA
The DNA here is from genome assembly GCF_000690835.1 of Fulmarus glacialis. NCBI lineage: Eukaryota > Metazoa > Chordata > Aves > Procellariiformes > Procellariidae > Fulmarus > Fulmarus glacialis. The sequence goes on from NW_009207525.1 coordinate 44,488, forward strand.
GGATGTCTGAAACACTATAATTAAGAAATCTGAAAATAATTCAAGTAGTCAAGAGGTAAAGGTTCTTTCTGCTTCAATGCTATCACTCTGTACATGAATTACTAGGGATGGTGATGGATCCTCCTTTCTGGGCCATCACATGTCAGGACTGCATTTCAAATGGAAGGAGTGAGGGGTGCCTTCCTCTCCTTTTCCCATCTACATCTGCATCTTCCCTGTTAAATTAAGTGTCAGTGGGAAATACTCGGAAAGGTTCTGTTTTCTCCAAGTGGAAGCAGGTCATTCTGGTAACGATCAGGTTTGAAAGGAGTACCACTTCCAGAGCACAGAGAAAACTGACAGTGGTATGAGGAGGAAAACTGTGTCTATAAACATAAAAATATAAACTTTTGTGTGCCATATAATGTTATCAAAGCAAGTAAATAAAATTTGGTATTGCAGTATATAAAAAGTGAAGGTTTGAATCACTGTTATTAGAGTTGATGCACATTCCTTTAAGTCATTTTTGTTTCAAGAAGATACCAATCACAGAAGCCACCGAGGCGAAGGGCTCTGGAGC
>NW_009207526.1:0-32434 GCF_000690835.1 Fulmarus glacialis
CGCTCGTGACCGGCCGCCAACTGGATGTTTCTTGGATGACAGTATGGAGAATATTTTTCAGGAATTACACTTTAAAACTGTCAGGAGCACAATGAATCGCCCTGAAAATTATGGCCATCCTACTAGTGACACTCCAGCACTGGCCCTTTTTATCTAATGTTTCCTTGAAACATCAGAAAACGTTTTAAACACCATCAGAAAGTCCCATAATGTGATGATATTTGTTGGAATGGAACCCGGTATCATCTGTAATTTTAGTTTTATTGTTCAACAGAATTAAAAAAAAAAAGTCTCAGAAATAATTGCCTACTTTTTTCTTTTAGATTTTACCCAATGCTCTGTTCAGGCCCTTGTGCAGTCCGTGTTTGGCTGAAGAAAGAGAGTCTAAAAGACTGCAGAGACACTTCTAAAAGTGTTTACATTAACTACAGAGTGTAGAAAAGAAAAAAGGGGATCTTTAAATTTGAATTTGATTCTCTTCTATACTGTAGTATCTACAGATTGGAAACCGGCTTTAACAGTTAATGGTATATGATTTTCTTGGCATACTATTAGTGTTAAAATTTAATATCATGTAGGGGATCATTGGTGCTATTATACATAAACGAAGAAGACAAAACTCCTTTCCAGGTAAAGTACATAACTTCAAAATATGCATATTTCTCCTATATATTCCTCATTTTTTTCTGTCATCTGTTTTATCATAAACACAGAAACTAGCTACAGTCCCCAAAGGAAGGATAGATATGCAGATATCACTCCTAGGTTTTTCAAACTCTCTGAAAAACTGTGATTTAGATTTTCTAAATGGAATCAAAGTTATTATACTCAAGACATGATTTTTATTTATTTTTAAGGGGGTAACTAGGAGAAGTGAGCTGAAGTTTCATATACTTTATAAAACCAGCATTTTATGATGTTGATGTTTGTCTTCTTCCCTGAACAATGGTTTCTATTAGTGTCTTGTACAATTATGTCTGTTTGATTATTAACAGTTTCATAAAAATATTTTTTTTTACTCTTTTTCTATTTTGTTGTTTGTTCTGTTTGGAAGAAGATTTATTTCTAAAAAGACAAAGAACCCAGTTGCTTGAATGTAATTGTATTCTCAGTTTACTTTAAGCAGAGATTTTAGTTGATCTAAAGTAAAAAATCTTGGTTTTTTGCTGTAAGCCAAGTGAACAGAAGCTGTGCTTTCCCATTTTTTTCCCTGACTTTATTCCCTAATTGTTATTCCTTATTACAAGGTGTCTGCCATTATTTTATTTATTTATTTTGCAGCAGGCTCCTTTTATCTTACACTCGTTCTAACTGGTAGTAAACCCTTAATGCCACATTGACCAATGGAAAATCACTGTGTCTGACACTACGAGACAAAAGAAGCAGGAGGGATCTGTGAAAAATGCCTGCAAGAAGCGAAGCACAGTGTGGATGGAGATGATTCACGTCTCTGCAGTGATTCTTCAGTAAAAGGTAGCAGAGCAGAACCAAAGACCATTTTCACTCATCTTGAATTCATTTCACCTGATCTCTAAAGTATTTCCCTGCTACCCACTGGAGCTTTGAAACAGGCTGCATGTCTGAATACTGCTTCTTTTTTCTTTTTTTTTTTTTTTAATTCCCAGAAAAGTGAGATTTAAAAAGGCAGCTAACAGAGGGAGAAGCTGCAGGCAAGTAATGCAGAAAAGAAACCCATTTGGCCATCTGTCTGTCCATCCATTTAAACTTTCACAGATTTTTGTGCAATCTGATTTAGAATAAAAAGTTTTTCAAAAACATGTAATGATCTTAAGTTCCTGAGTCACTTAAATGCTTTTGAAAATGTTGCTAGACATTGATGCATCCATATTTCAACAAAGAAATGCTTTCTATTTAACAAAGCTGCTGGTAATTTTTTAATCTATTTTAATGGCTATTTTAGATGCTTCCTTGAAAAATGAGCATTTTTTTTCTTTTTTGCAAGTATTTTAATGTTTGATTTAATAACTTAGGGCTACCTTATTCCTGTTCAAGTCTATGAAAATCTGCTGGTTGCTTTTAATAGAGCAGAATCAAACCTGAATTGCCCTTCATCCTGCCCCAAGCAGAATTGCCTTTCATCCTGCAAACCTACATGCACGTGCTTATGTGACTTGCTCACAGACTCAAAGTAAGTAAATTTAAGCTTGCACAGATAAAATGAAATTGGGCTGGGAGTGACCTCCTGGACTGCTGTGTTGCCTTCTAGCACAGAAAACCACAACTATCTTATGAGTTGATTTTCTTTGGGTTTAAACCAGTGATAGGGCTTGCCCTTTTAGTATTACTGAAAAGACGCTCTGAATTTTCCTGACTTCATGGTTGAAACTTTTTCTGGCATTCCAGCTCATGTTTGCAGGAGAAGAGACTTAGGATCCAAGTCTGAGTGCTTTCTGATTGACTTCAGCTGAAACTGGAAAAAATCAACAAAGATTTTGCCACTATTGAGGTATAGGTCCTGGATTTCTCACACATGCAAGTTTAAATTTAATTTCATTGGGTAGCAGATTACCTTGTTAAGTTCTTTGGGGAGGTGCCTGCATTTTTCCTAGCGGCTCAAGCTCCATACATGTTACCTAGAGTGTCACAGCTGAGACTTTCAAGAATTCACCACCCAAGCCCCCAAGCCCCCTCCCTTCCTTACAGGAACTGTTTGCTGCTGCTCACTTTTGCGACTGAGTTTTGGATCCTTCTAGAAAATGACTTTTTCTAAGACTTCTGGCCATGTAGAAGTAATGCCATTGTTACTTGTGCGCTGTCACGCTATGTAACTTTTATATATGGTTTGGGCTAATTACGCTGTTGAAAGTTTAAAAGGGAGCTGCTAAGGCTGGTGGATCTGAATCTTTGCTAAAGAAGCAGTAATTTAGTACCCAGAAAGTGATAGACAATTAGAGCTGGCAATTGTAATGCCACAGGAAAGTAAAGAATGGCCCATTTCCTCTTGCACAAACAGGACATAAACTTTTTATGCTAAGTACTCTGCTTTGCAGACACATACAAGAGCCTCTGTGCTTGCATCTTAAAAGAATAAGCCCATCGATATAATATATATTATGCTCATTGATGCTATCTATTGTAAGGTTTTTACTATAGAAGTGCTTTTGCCTTGCCAGGGTTAGACAAATATCGCATCAACCTTTTTATTTTGCTACCATCACTGATGTTCCAGGTCCTAATAGCTAGAGGTAGGTTTCACTACATGTCAGGGTAATTGCAGAGAATGTAGTGCTCAGCCTGCCCTGTCCAGATCTGCAATTAGAGCTCAGGGTGCGAGACAAAGGAAGAAGAGAGAGAAAATGTGTGTGTGCGTGCGTGCGTGTGTGTGCACGTGTGGGCAGTTTTAACAGACGGGAATTAGCTGGCTCAGAGGTTTGGTTATCGAATACAGAGAATTTCAGCTCTGGTCTCTTGCCTGAATCAGTCAGATCCACAATATCCAAAAGTGGTTATCAGCTGATGATTGTTTGATTGCCTGTGAAGTGATTAGTTCAAATTGGGCTCCTGCGGCGAGACCCACCTGGTGTTTGTACGCCCTTTCCAGGTGCCCCTGGGCCAGCTGAAGAAGTCGATGCCTCCGTCAGCCCCCCAGCTCCTTGTAACCATCCCTTTGCTGAAGTGAGGGCCACCTCTCCCACAGGCCTGCTGCCCAGTTGCTGGTGTAATTGCTTCCAAATCCATCTCGGTCAAAACGAGCCAAATAACCTTAAGAAGTTGAAATGATTAGTCTCAGCTACCCTGGCTGGTTTTTCCTGGGAAGGCTGGGAGGTGTTACACAAGCTCTTCTGCCAGCAGGCTGGAAGAGCCGGTGAGCTGCAGCAGCGGGACAGGCGGATGGGGCTGGGATCAGTAACCTGTACAGGCAGCACAGCTGCATCTGGAAGGGGACTGAAGGGAACCTACAAATACGAAGTTGCTTTCTTCACTCTTGTGACAGCTCCAAACCCATTCCCAGAGACTACATCAGAGGAAGAAATCATCCACTTGGCCTTACTCATCATCTTCTGATTTGTCTATTGTGGATACCAGTCAGTTAATGACTGTGGCTTAACCTGTTAAGACTAAACCTTGGTCCCATCACAAGAACAAAATAATCATTGCTTTCTGTGAAATCAGAGGTTAGTTCTTAAATTACGAGAGAGTTTGTAAGTCTTTGATCTACAACAATGCGAAAATGCTCAGTGCAGCAAATATAAATACTTGTCCTGGACGAGCCTGATAAACAACTCCTCCTGTGGCCGTTCCTTCCACCTGATCAAAGCGAGTGGGATGGGTTGTGGGAACTGCTGATTGCTGCCAGTCCTGCAGCCAGGATGCCTGACCTGGGTGTAAAAGGGCTGTAAATCCAGTAATTTTGACAAGCGCTGAATTCACCGTTAAATATTTAAAAGGAGAGAGAGAGAACCAGAGATTTTCTTTTGGTGCAAACATTTCTCAGGTTTTAGTTTTGCACTGCTGTTGTATTATAAATCATTTACTGTAGTAATGGGATGAGCTTAAATTTCTGTGGGAGGGAGCAGCAGCTAACTGAGGGACAGGTATGAGGTGTGGCCCTGAGGTTTTCATTTCTGGAGCCACTTTCTCAACATGAGCTGCAGATAACCATGTAATGGAAGTTGTCATCTTTTGGTCTGTGCACCTCTAAGCCTCAAATAATGGCCAAAACCGTGAAGTCATTCAAATTAGAAGTTTTACATCTGTCAAGCTATAAATACATAGAAGAGAAGATCTGTTATTCAGTCATGTTAAAAAGAAGCTGAAAAGCCTCTGAAGTGGAGCATGGTCGCCATTATATAAGAATATGTTTTTGAAGAGCATACTCTTATTTTAATAAAATCCTCAGTTTAACCTTCATTTTTTCCTGCCTTTTATTATTTGAAGAGCAGCATATGTTAACTCCACTAAAATCAATCCAGTTACAACACTCTGTGTGTGTGTGTGCGCGTGTGCGTGTTTTACACATATCTCCCCCAGTCTGATCACCTGTCGACAAGCTGGTTACCTCTAATGATCTGTTTAGTCATCTGGTTCCCATTATTTCAAGGTTTAATTTATTTTTCTGACACTAACTGGCAATGTGAGTATGAAATGTTTCCTACTGGGCATCTCTTCTCTGTGATAGCGTTGGGCTGCAGCTGGACCAGCTTGGGAGATGCAGGAGTGAGGGTGGCTGCCCGGGGTTGCACCGTGGCGTTGTCTGCACTTCTGGAAGGAGCATCAAACCCAGAATAGTGCCGGTTAAGCTAATGAGTCCTACGAAGAGTGACGTACCTTTGCTGTGTCAGATATCCCACACAGGTCTGAAAAAGTGAACTAGGGTATTTCTGCACAGCTTTTTATTGGGCAGTTGGAGCAATTTACGCACAACATGGAGGCATGGGTTTGCTGATGTTTGTTATAGTTGAAACTGTTGTCCTTTCAAAACATTACTTGATACCGGTCCAGCAACCCCACCCCACCTGGTCCAACTAGTTTACATCTAAAATTTTGCGTAAAAGCATGGCCAGACACAGCTATTCTGGCTGCAGCAGGGCTGAATCAAGCAGTTCCTATCCAGCCCACCCTTTGCTGCTCATTTCTTCTCCTGGTACCAAAGGGTAGCTGTCACGGTTCTGTGGGCTTTACTGAGGGTGGGTTTGTCTAAGAAGTTTCCAAGGAGCATAAGAGACGATCCTACTTAAAAAACCCTTAAGCTAGGGATTGTGGACAGAAGTCAGGAAAGGAGCAAAATCTGAAATATAGCCGGAGCTGATGATCCTGTCACGATGAGCATTTGCCAAAATTTGGAGATGTTGCTGTGTCAGTATACTTTCTGAAGAAATGTTGTAGGACAATACCATCTGTCCAGGATCTGTAGAGTTCTTTATTGATTTACTAAAGTCAGCATTATTAAGGTTTTATTTTCAGTGAGTGTTCACAATGCTGTATGCTTATTTGTTTGTTTATTTCTGTTGACTATGACTAGATAAAAGCATGGACCAACACTTACCAGGGCTGATATATAATGTGGTGTTATTTTAGCACAAATGCTTACTGTTCAGAACCTGCATAAGATCAGCCATGACAGCTGATGGTTTAAAATTTATGATGCATCATGTTGCCAATATGATTTCCGCTCCAAAAACATACAAACTCTACTTTAGTCTCCTTGTCTATGCACACATAATTTTAAGTAAAGAGAGAACAACTCTGGGCTCTTCTGACAATTTTATGTCTTACTGCATCATATAATGTGGATTATATACAGCAGAGAGAGCTGAAAAGTACAGTTTCCCTGCAGACTCGGCCCTGACAGATTTGCAGTCTGCTGAATCCTGCAGAGAATTGAGGATATGCATTACAATGCGTTGTCTCCTGCAGGATGCTGTGAACTTCCAAGTTGTTTTCACTGTGTAATTGCTACAGTTTTTAAAGTCAGGTAATAGCAGTGGAAGACTAAGTGATAGATACAAAAAATATAATTTATGAGCAGCGTTTTCACATTTAGAGTAATACACATAGTAAATCAGATCATTGTCTAGTTTGCTAATACCTGGCACATTGTACTGCGGTGTAAAACTAGAGCAGAGCACTTACCACATCTGGAGTGTTATTACTTAATTGAATGCATATCACGTGCCAAAAAAAGCAGACATAATATATATAAGGACAAAAGTGGAAGAGGGTGACGTTATGGAGAAAGGCACAATGCTTTTTGCTTTGACAGCAGATGATGAAGTGTCCACAATCCATATATTTCAACCCTTGTCATTCACCTATTTCATGCCAGCAATGGTATTTATTAATTTATCTTCAGCATTAAAAAGATTAATATTATAACTTGCAAATAATATAGCCGGATGCAGAATTATGTATTCAAAATCAGTGGTGGGTTTATCGCAACACTGCACTAAAAAAATCATGCCTCAAGGTTTAGAACCAAAATTAATAATGAAGTAAAGAAATTGTTAGTTAGTGTGCTGGCGTCAGATTTGTCAGGACGAAGCCGAGCAATTTTGTAAATTTAACCCCTCCCCCACAAACATTACCTGAGCTAACTTTTAGTAATTTGATATTTACTATTTAATGAGCTCGGATTTAAGCAAATACAAGGCTTGCCACAGACATTTATTTCCCTGTTTATGTTTATCTTCAGGAAAGTATAAACTGATGTATTATGCAAATGGCATCGTCTTTGGTAAGCCCACCAGCTTCCTTCATCCACACTGACTTGTCTGTGCATTCCCATGTTGACACCTTCATTTTGAATATCCCTCTAATCCTTTATTTATTGATTTATAGCCATCTCATCAAGAAAACACTTCCTTACAGCTTATTTCTTTTCTGTTGGCTACAAGATATTGGTAAAAAACAACCTCTTCCTGAGGCAGCTTTGGACTTACTGCGTTTGGGTTCACAGCTGGCTCTTGGCATGAGTAAAGGACTTGCTCTTGCGCACTCTTGGTGCTGTGAGACAAAATCAGGTTTTCAATAACCTCACTTTCATGAGAATCTGAGCCAAACCATCCCTGTCATGTGGAGTGACCAAGCCAAGCAAATTTCAATATTTCAATATTCAAAGAAACAAGTGCAGTAAAGGGGCAAAAGACGTAGTGATGACTAGAGCACAGTCCCAGAAAACAAATACGTCTAAACTGAATGTGAAGAAAGCAGACCCCTTTGAAGTTGCAGGGTCTGACTGGTGTAAGCCATTAGCTTGACTTCTCACCTCCCATCCCTGGTTGTCTTTTCGTACCGCTCTATGAAATCCAAGCAAGAGCTTTTCATTTATGTACCTCTTTGTAAACTCCCTAACGCAATTTTAGGAAGTGGGAAAAATAGTACGGTAGTATTAAGACAGTATAAATAGTAGTGTTTGCATCATTCTTCTTTTTTTAGAAGCAAGCACTGATTTGTCCTTATGCTTATTTTCTTGCCTGAAGAAGATAATAAAAATAATAATAAAATAGTAAAAAATCAGGGCTTCTGACTTAAGAAGCCCTCACTCCAGAAGCTTCTGGAAAGCAGATGCAAATGTCCATTAACCATATATGCACAGCAGAAAGGGCTGGGCCTAAATTATTAATGTGGTGTGATCAGTGGGAGGGGGATAAGCAAAGCACAGACAACAGTTGCTGCTGTAGGATGGTGCCGAGCTTGTCACTGGCCCTGGTGTGAAGAAATACTACACGGAGGGGTTGCAGGCGAGCCTGTGCATGAGTTTGAGGACGATGTATTTATTGTGAATGTTTATAATTTCTCTGATAATAGGTTGTCATGTTCAGTGCAGAGAACAAAGAGCAACTCTCACCTCTCCTTCCCTTGAATATCAAGTCACCTTATCCTGCGATGTACAAGGCAAAGTAATTGCATCTCAAATGTGTGGTGCATTTTTGTTTAGAAGGTTAGCACAAAATTGATTTATGAAACAATTTTCCCTGTTTATGTCAGAGAGGCCATTTTCTGGTGAATAATTAGATGTGGGTTTCTCCTGTACGGTGACATACACTCCTGTGAAGCTGGATACAGTTGCTGGTTTTCATTACATAAAACTCAGAGGAAATCCTGTCTAGTCGCTCATGAGAAATTTTTTTCCTGTGACATCATTTTAAAGATTGATTCTAGTTGATTTTGGAAGAGTAATTTTTTGAACTGTGTTTACCTGTGCTCACCGTGACGTGCAGTAAACAATGATCTTGTGCTGCTCTGGAGATTACTTCCCCCTTTTCATCTCAAAATCAATTACTTGTTAATCCGAGATCAACACGTATGAGAATATCTGTACTGCATAATTGCACTTGACAAGGAAAAAAATTGTCTTCCTGGTCCTCAAACTACCACCTGGGCTTTTGGTTTGGTAGCAGACAGCTGAGGCCAAAAATATTCTCCTGACCTAGTGCCTTTTTTTTATCATGGTCATCTATCAGAGGTAGCCACGGTTTATGCATGCTGATTGGGGTTTTTTTCATCCTTTTACGTAGATTTTTAGGTCATTTTTCAAACGTTGGTACCTAAAATTATGTACATAAATTATTACTTGTTTTTTCTGGGTATCCATTTTAATCATGTAAATACTGGATTAGATTCAGATGTCCAGTAGATTTAATCTCCTAAATCTGAAATAGTGTTCTGACTTTTATTAGACATTGAATTGAACTGAATTTTTTTAGGAAGTTATAGGGTTTCCAATGAGTTTCCTTAAAATATAATTCAAATCTCATCAAGTTTATACAAGAAAAGCTTAGCCTTAAATGAGCTATTTACTTTTTATAGCCTTATATTTAATCTGGGAATACAGCAGGCAAAAACTTACAGAATATATTTGGTATGTTATTGGCATATTAACACCAAAATTTAAAAAAATAGTGTATTAATGAATTTGTTAGATTAGCTGGATCTCTTTTAAATGTACTCCATAAGAAAAGAGTTATAATTCATTAAATAAGCTGATGCTGGGAAAAATCAGACCCCATTTTTAAGAAACTGTGGTGTTTATACAAATCAGGATCATTGTTTCAAAGAGATTTCTTTTTAATTTGTAGATATTTTAACTTTACTTTCTCCCTTCCTTAGTGTGGACTGAAAATGTACATTTTTTTCAGGGAAAATGATACTCCATTCCTGATTAAATTTCAAGTCTAATTTCAGAATTTGGCTTTTGTGTTACTGGAAGTAATCTTGACAGTGCTTTAACACAACTGAAACTCATTTTATATCTGTGATGATTTGTTGACTGTTTGTTGGGACAGCAATGAAAGCACATTTTTCTTCCTACTTAAATGTTTTAAGTGCGCTCTCTCTCTTTTTTCTTTTCTAAATGCTTGTAAATAAAGGACATGCCTTTAACACTTGAAGAACTTTTTTTTTTCCCCGCAAGCTTTATGTTAGGATTCTTTGGAAGAGAGGAAGAGGAGATTTTTGTCCAGAATATTTTGAGTAGTAATACCATGGATTCTTTTCAGCTGGTTTTATAGTTACACAGTTTCTCTGATAAAAACACTGTACGTATCGGGTTAAATGCCTAGAAGTTGTTGTGGTCTGTTAGGCAGAATCTTGTATTGGAATTATGAAAAATGTAGCTTTTCCAAACGTGTGGAGAGGAGAGAAGTATGTCGAGTCTGATGGGTATACGGAATATTGACAGAAAATTCTGCTATTGATATGAGGGCTTCTGTAAACGCAGAACACACCCAGAGTAATGCAGAGTCAGCTCTGTAACAGGATGGGCAGTTTAAAACTCTTCAGGCAGATGATTTCTGACAAGGTGGTCCAGAATTTAAACTTCAGTGACCTTCTACCAAACCTTAGATAACAAAGGCAGATTAGAAATAGTACTAACTGCGGTCATAAAAATCATCCATCCAGACTGAAATCTTCCTTAAAATAGAAGTTACAGCCTTCTTGGGAGGATCATTCCTAAAGATTAACAGAGCATTCACTACTTGTGGGAAAAAAATGGGCCTAAAATTGGAAGGCGTCATTTTATAAAGCAGACATGGCAGGACAGAGACAGTGAGTCGTGGTGAAGGGAAGCGAGGCCACCCCTAGCATCTCAGAGGAAGTAATTAAGATGAACTTAGTGTGAGGGAAAAAAATCACCCTCTTGACATGAACATTACTAAGAGACTGGCAGGTCCCCACACTGGCTGGCTCTGGTGAGTGGAGGCTAGACAGACGCAGAACTCTGATTGTATTGATCTGGGTTATAAAAAATTTAAAAAGAATAAGAAAAAGATCTTTTTATTGCAGGAGCAGAAATGAGCTAGGAAACTGATTGCAGCATAGGCTGGTAACTTATTGATCACTGTTCAGGGCAGCTGGAAGTGGAATAAAGGATATAAGGAGGGAAAGGCCAGCAGCCACCCCATAAACAAATAGATGAACTCTGGCTAGCATACGGGAAAACTGGGATCCAGTTGCATAACCTCTTGATCATGCTGTGTGGCAGAAATTTAAATGAGAAGCAGAGACAGGAGACTTACCAGTTTGTGAAGCTTGTAGTTATGCAAATTCCGGGACAGTCTTTCATTACAAGTTTCTCCTCGCTCTGTCTTAAGTGGTGGGCCAGCCATTGTCCACTGCAATTTTTCACACACGTGTTGACACAGAAAACCATGTTGATAAGTAGGTGGTTGAGATCCATATATTTGTGGTGCCATTAACAGACATGTATTATAGCATACAGAGAATTGATTATTTATTCATACATAGAATAGTTCCCAATGGACTAGATGTTTTACAACCTACATGAAAAATAGGCTCATTGAGATCAAAATATAAATGTTATAACTTATGTGGGAAGGTTTGGAGAGGGAAGAAAGTGTAACTTTCTCATATATTTGCTCATTAAAAAGTGTATTTCCATAACAAATGAAATACCAACAATGCCATGCTGTCCTCAGTTTCAGTGTTATTAATAAACCGATAGGCATGGCAGCAGACTGACTTTAGCAAAGAGAATTGAAAGAGCCTTGCGGATTGCTCTAGAGGATGTTCTAGGTGCTGCTGTGTCCGGGCTTACTCTGCTGGAGGATGCTGAGTAGAATATGTACTCCACTTCATTACACTTCCTACCACTGAGTGCTACAACCAGCATACATTTCTGATGTTGTTTAGAAATTTACAGTGAAAATGGCCCTGATTTGCTAACCCACTAACCTGCAGTATTGTTCACAAACCAGGAACATCTTACAGGTTACTTAGCTAAATCGCTGCTTCTGCCTTTTCATTCCTAAATAACAGCAGTCCAGTGAATGACAACTCGTACAGACAATGCGTAAGTGACTTCATTTAATACTCTTAAAATGTAATACCACTTGACATATGATTTAAAATACAGTGAAAAGATTGTTATCTTTTCATATACATGAAAACAAATTTCAGCTTTGCAAGTACTCTGGACCTGCTGTAGAAACACTGTAATAAAAGAGGTGACCATCTCCTAATGTTTTTAGACTGGTGGTGACGTATGATACTCCAAAATAGGAGCAATCCATCTTTTAAGAATCTGAGCAACAATTATTTCCAGTTGTCTGCAATTACATAAATATATGAGAAAAATCTTGACATATTAAATGTTGGTGATGAATAATAATCTGTCTTTATCTTTAATGCAGTATCTTTAGTATCAGCTCTTCATATTTTCTATGAAGCATTTGGTTCAATGCAGGCTCAACTTCTTGTGTTTTCAGTCCCTCTAGTTTCAATACACCTAGTCTAATTTTTTTACAAGCGTTTGGACTGAGATATATTAACATTCCTTACATAAGTCCTACAGCATTCATTTGCCAGATTCATAGTCTGCAGGGGGTTCTGCTGCAACCTTAATGAGAGAAAAAACCTGTCCCAACACTATTTGACATAGTAGTTTAATATACTCTAGATTTTTCTGAGGACTGTAAGAAGATTTTGAGGAAATTTCAAGTGTCTTCCTCATCCTTCTATTGAATGACAATCAAATGTATCTGTAAAGAAGAAACAAGTTCTGGAGTTGTGGTATTAAATTCCCTGTTCCATCCTTGGAGATGCTCAAAAGCTGTCTAGACATGGTCCTGGGCAGCCAGCTCTAGGTGACCCTTTGTGAGTGGGGGGCGTTGAACCACGTGACCTCCAGAGGTCTCTTCCAACATCAACCAGTCTATGATCCTATAATTACTTTGATGAAAGAAATTAAGATGTGTATGGATATACGTTTCACAAGAACACTGTCTTATTTTCATTCATCAAATATGGTTATTTGAGATTCTCATCACTACAGAATACAATCAGTGAGAGAAACATGGATTTTTCTTCTAACATGCATACCAGATGGAGCTTTGTACTTTTCTGAGCTTTCAGCTGTAACTACATATTGAAGTCTACATTTTATTACAGCTGACATTCTTATGGATTTCTGCACTTACAGGATACCGTTTTTTGACCTCTTTCTAGAGCTTGACTTCTTGGATTTCTCATATGTCACTCCATCCTTTAGAAAATATTTCTATTTCTGAACCACATTTCAGTTGTGTCCTGGCTTACTCTGCTGGAGGATGCAGCACTCCATTACACATCCTACCACTGCGTGCTACAACCAGCATACATTTCTGATGTTGTTTAGAAATTTACATTGAAAATGGCCCCAATTGCCCTTCTTATAGCTTCCATCTTAGTTTCAGCTATCTCCATCCTTGAATACTGAAATGTTTGTGACCCTTTCCTGTCATGCTTTGAGTAGTATCTGAATTCCTTGAAGGGAGGCAGAATTTTGTCATGGACTTCCCATGGGTCTGGCATTTTGCTCCCTCTCCCAATACTACTCGGTTGCTCTAACACTGTCTGTGAGTGCAATATACTAACGATAAAGCAAAATTGTTCTTCGTTCTGCAAAGCAACAGCAATACTTTAAGGCATCCAGTTCAAAGTTTTTTTACTCATTGACATCTTCATAGATTTTCAGGGATAAATGAGTAAAAACAAAATAGGAAAAGCCCATAGTATCAATGAACTCTTCATAGGCTTTCATACCATGATTGTTGCTTTTTGATTAAAACAGGAATGTCATGACTCATTATAACACCTCCCCTACACACACACGTTTGCTTAAGAATATTGTATCGGCTAGGAACACCCGAAATTGCTATATTTAGAAAATAAAACTTCTTCCTATCTTTTTAAGTGTAGAACATCATTCTTTGCTTAACCTGCTGCTTATTTCCACATACGTATTCAGTTGGACCACAGTTACTTGACTGTAGTGATGAAAGTTATCCATATATCTAAGTAAGTTTATGGCCTGAGTTAAGTGTTTCTTTTTTCTTTTTCCTGCAGGGAATAAAATTCTTAACATAGGTGAGAGAACAGTTTTTACAAAAGCTTTTATACAAAGTTTCATATACGAAAGAGTGAATGAAGGAAAGCACTTGGTTTTTTTCCCCTCCAGTCTTCTCACTTAAATCTAGATTTATCTGCATATAAATATATAGAACATTTTCTGTAATTGCTCTCCTAGCACAGCAGATGACTTGTCAGTAGATAATAATATACTTAACATTTAAATAATTCTTTCACACATACTATTAGAAAGCATTTTACAAATACAGTCCTAGTAATGACCACTTTACAGCTAGAGAAAGAAGAGAAATATTAATTGATTTGTTAAGAGTCAAGCAATGGATAAAAGCAGGATCAAACATAGGACACTAGGATAAAATTTTTATGTGCTTTATGTCAACAAGAAGTTTGCCGTTCATTTTTATGGAACAACAATTTTATCCAAAGTGTCCTACCTTCTTATCTGTTGGACAGCATAGCCTAGTACTCATTGCATTTACCTGCACTTGAGATAATTGACCTGACATAGGGTGTTAACTCTTAATACGATACCTTGATTTAAATTTTTATCCTAGTATGGACTGCTGTGCTCATGGATGGGATCCCTCTCACTTCAACTATCTGCAATTAGAAATGTAAGCTTCAGCTAGTTTTCTGAGGTTCTTTTGTTGTCAGTGAAGAAAAGCGATGCAACTCCAGAATATGCTTCATTCCACCTATCTGAAGACAAAGATGAACTATCCGTTTAAGCTGTCCCTGATGCCAGAAGAAGCAGTCCTGGAGTCTTCCCGCCTCTTCACATATTCATCACAAAGTGCGAGATGCACTGTGTGGTGAGTGGATCTGAGTTAAAACTAACGTGGGGGAAAAGGGCTCGTTTTCAGCCAGATCAGCTCCCTGAAATGATTTACCACACAGTTGTACAAATATTGGTATCAGCACAAGAGACAAATCTGTGCAGGACTGGGAATAAGGAGGTGTGAGTAGAAGTAGTGCAGGACTGCTTCCTTTCCCTATAGCACCAGGTTAAAAGATCTATTGAATTCTAGTCAAGCCACCTGTGCTGGTTTTGGCTGGGATAGAGTTAATTTTCTTCACAGTAGCTAGTATGGGGCTGTGTTTTGGATTTGTGCTGGAAACAGTGTTGATAATACAAGGATGTTTTCCTTACTGCTGAGCAGTGCTTGCACAGAGTCAAGGCCTTTTCTGCTCCTCACCCCACCAGCGAGTAGGCTGGGGGTGCACAGGGAGTTGGGAGGGGACACAGCTGGGACAGCTGACCCCAACTGACCAAAGGGATATTCCATATCATATGACGTCATGCTCAGCGTATAAAGCTGGAGGAAGAAGAAGGAAAGGAAGGACGTTCAGAGTGATGGTGTTTGTCTTCCCAAGTCACCGTTACATGTTATGGAGCCCTGCTTTCCTGGAGATGGCTGAACACCTGTCTGCCGATGGAAAGTAGTGAATGAATTCCTTGTTTTGCTTTGCTTGCGTCCGCGGCTTTTTCTTTACCTATTAAACTGTCTTTATTTCAGCCCATGAGTTTTCTCACTTTTACTCTTCTGATTCTCTCCCCCCATCCCACCGGGGGAGGGTGAGCGAGCAGCTGGGTGGGGTTTAGTTGCTGGCTGAGGTTAAACCGTGACACCACCTACTCTATTAAGCAAGGTTAATCTCACCTAGAGTTTATGTGCAATCAGCGCTACCTGGCATTAACCTTATCGGCTGAAGTTTAGTGTGATATCAGTACAACAATGAGGCTTTTTTAAACTCCATCTCCATGAAGGAATCTGACATGGTTAAATAACAATTAGAGAAATACTGTTGTTGGAAGTGGAAATGCTGAGTTCTCTGTTTATTTGTGACATCTTACACGTGAAGAGGTGGTTTGCTTCCAGACATTCTAATTATTAAAATTTTAAGAAATATAAAATTGAAAAAGACTGAACAGGTTCACCCCATCCTCTGATTTTATATTTGATCTAGTTACAATTCTCTTACATACTTATTTATTTTAGTGAGAGGGCAAGCCCAAAAGGATTAAACAGTGCCTGCAACTTTGTTTTTGTGCAAAAGTCAATCATGGCTGGCTAAATATCCCTGAGGTAAACATGTGTGAGGTTGATAATGTGGTTAGAATAGCAACAGCAGTTGTAAAGGAAACACTGGTGTTCACGGAGTTAACACATTCCATATTGCTATCGTGCAAAAAAATTACAGACACTTCCAATCAGGGAGCATCAATCAATTTTTGTTAACTTTCAGGATTTTTTTTCCTGGTGGAGCTAATATTACATCTAAATATTATGTGTGCTGCATCTGTAAATTTCATTCCATTTGCTTAAGGAATCCTTCTGTATGAAAGATGTGATTTAAAAAACTACGTTATTTACATGGTGCCACTGGATTGACTGTAGAATGTGTCAAATTCTGCCATCCTTAATGAGGAAAATATTGACTAATGGCTTAAGTAAATATTATCTGAATTCAATGGATGTTTAAGTCTTTTGTATTAAGTATTCAGAGGAGCAGAAACAGGTTCATAGCTTTTCCTCCTATAAGTACACTTAACCAGCCATGCTCACGCTTAGTATTTCCTTCTATATTTTGCCAATCAAAATGATGCAACTTCAACAGACAGTGCTACAAACATCATATATCATGACATTATGCAACCCCATAGTAGAAAAATTCACCTGGGAATTGCAAGTTCCTCAGAATTAGAGAAAGGAACTGAAAGTATGTTCCCACAGGCTAGCCGAGTGCTTTAACCACTGACACTGGGTAAAGGGAGGCAGAAGCTGCAATACACATGTCTTCCAACTGTATTTTGGAGAAAAGGCTGATTTTACTCAAGGTAAAGGGATCATGACATGCAGTCAGAGAGAGAAAGAATAGCATTCCTTCATCCCTAGAGAGTGGTGGGGCTTAGCACACCTCTGCAGCTTGAAGTGACTCCTGACTAGGACATTGGCCCGACAAATCCCAGCGTGGGATCACAGGCTCTTTCCATGCATTATTTAGGAGCCCAATGCCAAACTTTGGTCTATGAGTTTCCATGAGTGGTAGGGCACCTAACGCCTTTGCCCCTCCAGTCTTCTCAATGTATTTTGTTGCCCGGTCTATAAAATGGCAATAGTTTTATCTCTTGGGACGTGGGAATAGAAGATTGCAAGACACTCAACTATTGACATGAGCCATGGTTAGAATAACCAAACATTGACAGATAGCAAAAAGGTGAAGAAGAAACTTGAATTTTAAAATATTCGTGGATGTATTATACCCATTCTGTGGAAATAGCTAGCCAGGAAAAGAACCAGTAAAAGTAACAGGGATAGATAATTTTACAACAGATACTATTTTTATTTCTTGGCAATCTATGAAATACCATCCTTCAGGAAATAACCTGATTGCCACAGGGTAGGAGAGGATTTACTCCCTCTGTCTTCTTAAGGTGTTTTGCATTTATTTACCAGACTGTTGCATGTTCTAGGTGGTAATTTTCCTGGATCTTCCATTTGCTTTCCTCTCCCTCTGCCCTTCCAGAAAGGTTATGGTAAACAAAAAGGAAACTGGTGATCAATATGAAGAGATATTTGGCCACATGTGTTGGTCTCACGGCATACGGAAAACAGTATGTTCCCTCTCAAATGTGGTCTTACTGCTTAACAGTCCGAGTTACCCATTCAAAAATAAAATGCAAAATAGCAACAAAAATTTAAAGGTACAAATCTTTCAAGTTATTCAGGTGCAAAATACCTGCAAAAATATTTCAATGATAAGTAGGAACTGAAGTGCTTTTGAGGGTCTAGGCTATAGAGTTTCATTTTCCACTAAATTATGCTATTGTACTTCTATTGGCATTAGAATATTTTCCCTATTTAATGGAGTACAAAAGCTCAATGTATCAATTTTCCTCTAGGCTGGCATTATTCATGTTATGGTGGAATATATTTATACCCATTGATTCAAAGCTGTTTCAGTTCCATGACCAAAACATGATGAGTATGGGACAATGAATATCAAAGTACTCTCAACTGATTTTGAGATATAAGAGCACAGAGACTTCCTGTGAAGAGTTGAAATCCCCATCAATGGAAGAAAGTTGAATGTGTTGGACTCTGAAATAAATTATAAAGGTGGAATAAAACAATCTTATAGCATTATGAAAGATTTCATTTGGAGAGCGCAGAATCAAGAACACAAATGTTGGAAAACACTAGAAGTCTTTGCAATCTTAATATGACCCCTTTCAACGTATGTAATGTGGAAGTGTCTTTAATTACAAGATCTCATATAATTTTTGTCACAGTCCCTGCTTAATTTAACACCCTGAATGGCTGGTACCTACAAAATGAGTAGTAATTTGATATTTACTTTAGTTTTCTTTGTTTGAGACATGGCCCTTTTGTTTCCTTTGCAAGATTCAAACCTAATCCTGAATGTAGAAATACTGACCTTGTCAGTGTAGAAATACTTTCTATGGTACTCTTGCCTGGTGTCCTACTGCTTCTTAGCTGTTTATTAATTCAACTTCAGTGTGTTCACTGTTAAAGGATGTAATTATCCCTGTTTTTCAGATGGAAGAACTAAAGTAAAGAAAGACTATTGTCAAGATGCCCAAACATGCTTAAAACAAGGTAAGAGATGTTTTTTTCATAATTTGTATTCATAATACAGTTTCATAATTTGTTTTCATAATTTGTGTGAGCTGGTAGCAAAGATCCCATGGACTACGAGAAGTAACCCTGAGTACTTACCTTATCTACAAAACAGATTCCATGGACCATGTGGGGGCCATAAAATGAGGAGCACACAATCACCCAGGAGAAGTCTGATTTAAGGGACCTCTGTAATTGTACACTGACAGTGTAACACAGACACTCCATAGCAGAAGTAAGGGTAAAACTTAACTCTTCAAGGTAATGCATGCAGAATTATGTTTCTTTCTTTGCACTCCCATGTCATACTCATTACACAGATTTCGGCTTCTATAGTGAGTGATGTCAATGGGAATCTGATTTACCCCACAGCCCTCTGAACGTGGAGAGGCTGGCATTGAACGAAGTGGAGGCACCACTGGTGGGGAAAAAAGTGTTAAATTTTTTTTTATATGAAATTCTTTATAATTCTTTGTAATATAACAATGTAATATCATGTGTTTTTAAAAAATGTCTGTAAAAAAGCATAGTTCATGTGGAATTGCTTTACCTGAAGCAGGCAAGATGAGCAATGTCACAGCAAGAAGACAGCATGCAGATGGCACTAACAGACTCTTGCCCCGTGACTGGGGCTGGTAGGAGAGGATCTTCAGTGGGCTTCACAGATAATTGTTAATAGTAGGACAATGCTTGTAACTCTTCTAACTTGCTTATTTCAGGCTGCCCTTATCTTTCTTTAGCCACTCTGTCCGCGACATTAAAATGAAAACCCAGGTGTCATCCCACACCAGCTCTGCCTAAAATATCACATATCAGGCTTGATAATACTTTTATTTCATGTGCTAATATTTTCATGATATGAAATTCAATAGACTAAAAAGATCATACCTGGATTGTGCTTTTAAGTACTTTCAATACAAATCCCTAAATAAAAACCACCATAAACTGAAAAGAATTCCAATATCTTGTCTTTTCCTCTGTTTACTCTAATTATGTATGTTATACATTTTTTGTAAAAACTCTCTCTTGTCAGTGAAAATACTGCACCTTTTCCATTTTGGCAAGTGTTCATTCAGGGTGTTCAAAGTGATCTGTGCATAGTTTAACTCCTTTTGAGAAGTTAATGTTGAGCTACATTCATAACAGGTGTTCCAGATCTCTCATATTATTTGATACGGATATAAAAACATATTGCATCTTCTGCCTTTATATGCTAGGAGAACTGATAGCAGCTGATAAATATGCAGATATTAAATGCAATTCCTTTAATGAAATTTAAAAAATTCTGTTAGAAGCACAAAGAAAGACTTCTGATTTTCATGCAAGTAAGTGTAATAAGGATGTCTCTTTTTTTTTCCTCCCCCAAATGTCAGTGCCTCTAACATATACCATAAGGGATGAACTGCTGTTTCAACAACCTAGGGGGTTGCTTCTAGTAGCGGTTGCCCTTGGTGAAAAATATATTTGCAAAGGATCTGAATGACCTTGTACTTTTGAGCCAGTCTGGTGCTATTAGTATGTGATTTTGCTGAGAAACTCCTAGAGGCAGTTACATTGTCTGTCACTGCAAGCACAACAGCACTATAGGAATATCGAAAGATAATACAAAAACAATACAAGTGGTACTTGCAATATCATTGCATCAAAACTACAGAGGTTTTTACACTTTACTGATACCATAAGGTTTCAAACACACAACAGGTTTTTTGGGATTTCTTTCATTCAAAATAACAGCACATGTGTGAATGCTGAGCTACACTCATAGCAGGTGTTCCAGGTCTCCTTGAGGACACAAAGTATTGGTGTCCATCCTTTTTCATTTTGAGGTCCCCTTAAATCACTGGCCTATTAGCTATGGAGGAGTACATAGAAAAATAAGGAAAAAATAAGGATCTCCATTTCATCCCTAAAATGTGGAACAGTTCTTGAAATCCTGAAGTTGCCAAGGGGCAGAGGATGTAATTTCTCACCCAGATACACTAATGGTAGGTTCCTGATGACTCATTACTTGTCATGCATCAGAAGCAGCAGTGACCTAAAGAATGAAGGCTTTCAGAAAAACAGGGAAGCTGGGTAACGCACTTCTCAGAGGGGAGTTTTAGGCACAACAAAACTGGAGCTGGAGTTTTATTGCTATTTGCTTCCACATTAAAAAAAGAAAATAAAAAAACCCCACTAAATCCTAAATAATCAGAAAGATTTAATATAATGGGTGTGAATTTTGTTAAGGAGCAGACTGTGAAAGGCATAAACTCACATGAGATTTTATTCTATAAAATAATAATTTGGGATTGTCCCCCTTTTTGCGATGCATCTGTTACTGACAGGAGCAGTAACCCAGAGTAGAAGGGACCATTCACTGACCAAATTGAAGAAGTATGTAATGTTTCAAGTGGTCATTGGCATTATAAGGCAGTGGTTGCCAATTAATTTGGATATATCTCATTAAAAAAAAAAACCAAACTAAAAATCCATATATCTAAGTTAAAGCAAAAAAAAAAAAAACTTGTACAGCTGTCTGCAAGTTTTGGCTCTGTTCAGTTCAATTTTCTTTTGGATTTGACATTCATTCTGCATATTCTCAGGACTGACCTCTGGAACTGGCTAAATTCCTGTTTCAGTTAACACGTATGGATGCCTGTGTAGAAGGTCTTACCTTGTACCCATCCAAACAATATTTGAATGCCCTTCTGAGACTGTGGTGGAAATTTCTCCTTCCGAAATCATGCTTCTTTACAACAGCTGAAGCAAAGGACTTATTTTTTTGATTCTTAAAGTCCTTTGCACAAAAGCATTTACTGTTTTGTGTACGGAAAAATATAAACCAAAAAAGCTAGAAGAAACAATCGCCTCACCTTTTATATATATATACAAGCTGAACTTTCCGTTTGCTTTCTATTTGCAGATGGGAGCATATTTAAGCTGCTATGCAAGTGCAGAAGTGCCTTTTGGAAAGTCAGCAAAGGCATTCCTATTATCAGCTGCACCCTGGGCTTCCAGGATTCCTGTATTATTAAAGCCTACCGAATGTGATCCTACAGGGTGCCGCTACTTTTGCCTTGATCTAGCAATGTACTTAAGCATATTGGTGGGATCTGTTCACCAATAGTACTTACATGCCAACGCACGAGGCTTTCTGTAATTATGAGCTGCAACTGTCAGGGTGACAGAGTAATGTGAAGAAGCAGTTAGAACCCAGGATCATCCCAGCAGTAGGGAAGAGAAACCTTCAGGTTTTTTTTTTAAGACAATCTGAGAGTCGTTTCGAAGATTGCACTTACAAGACAGTCCAAAATCTGAAAGGATGAGGAATAGCTCCCGTGAAAGGAAATTAATATTTAAGTGGAATTTGCTTATTTATTTTTCAATGTTAATGGCTTTCAATTTTCTGTTATTGTAGACCGCTTTACTGAGTTGGATCAAGCGGTTTGAATAGGAAGGTAAGTGTCATTCTCCTCCTTTTACATTGGCACAGTGAGCTGAGATGACTTGACCAAGCTCACTTAACAGATCACAGCAGAGCCAGGCTTTGAATCCTAAAGAAAGGCAAGTGAATAATAGTTCTTGTTGACAAGCACACTATGAAAGAAAGGAGCGTTCAGTGATGCATTTTATAGGGGACCCAAACTAATGAACGTTTGTTGAATGATACCGCAGATAGGATAGTTCTTGAGCAGAGCATAGGTACCTGGGTAAATTTAATGTTTTAGAAGACATATAGGTTATAAATATACATACTTGTATATTACCATACTATATATATAGTAATGTATACTATATATAGTAACAAATATGTTATTATTTATATGCAATCATATATATATGTAGTGTTTAGATTCTGTGGAAATCCTCAATGAGGCAGCCTGGGTAGGAGTTCACAAGATGTCTGTGCCTACCTCCGATTTGAAGAACTTAAATTTTTTTGAGGAACTTGATTTTAGTTAATTATGTTAGAAAAGTTTACTAACCACTTGTAAAAGAATCACTTAAATTTAGCTAAGTAATTCTGATATCAAAAACAGTGTTATAGAATATTGCTTGAAGACTGCTTTAATGCTTTATAATTGGCAGATGTTCTTAATTCTCCAGCACACCAGCCAATCCCAGAGGATTTTTAGGGTGAAAAAAACGTTGGGGTTGCAATATCTATGCTAATCATTTCTGTAATGACAAGGACAAGAATCTAAAAAGCAGCAGTTAATTTACCTTTCTGTTCCTCCTGTGAATAGAGCTGGTCATTCATTTTTAAATTTCGTCTAAAAAATGGAAATGCTGTTTTTTTATCTCAATCAAAATTAAAAATATTTCAACTTGCGAGTGAGAAAAGAAGTGGTGAGTCGGACTGACTTGGTCTATAGGTCGTTAGTGATGCACATCAGTTAAAACAAGTGTCCTAACCATGCACCTGCTGCTATGGCAGACTATGCTTCCTTCATTATCTTCTACGAAAGCTGTTCTGTTCTGTGTAAATAAATATATATTAGGCTTCAGAGAGAGAGACTGAATCAGGCAGAGAAAGGATGGAAGGTGTAGATATGTCACATGCTATGTGAATACCTTCCACTTGGGCTGAATACTCAAAATTCCAAGCCCCAAACTCCTTTTTTGAATACTCAAAAATGGAAGAAGAAAAACATGTGCTCCAAACCTCAGGGAGCAGAATTTGTTAGGCTGTGCACTGTGGCAGTGACAAAAAAAGGGGAGGGAGAGAAGAAATAAGAATGGCACCAGGAAAAGGAAGACAACTGCTAACAAAGACAAAGCAAAACAGCACAAACAGCGAGGCAAAGGGCGGGGAGGAATTTTGTAGAGCGTTATTGAAGGATGGATTTTTTTCTGTCCCTTCTTCACACTGTGGTCCCCTGTGCCTCCCTCCTCCCTCTCTTGTGATGTGTTTTCATCATGATGTGGCAACTAGAGAGGGATCTTTCTATACCAGTTTACTTGTTTGGCATGTTTAGTAGAAGAAGTACTCCTATATCTTCTCCTGGTTAACTTGATAAACTAATTAGTGCTTGTTCAGTTATACTGAACCCCACGCTTGTTGGTTTGTGGTTACATACTCTCAGACCCTAACACCTGACAGAAAGCAAGGACACAGATTGAAGCAACTTTATTTCTGATCTACCTGTCATTTTTGGGTCCAACTCTTAACATTTCTATTCCATTAATATTGCAGTTTCTGGACTGAATGAATATGAAATCTAATCTGTGCTCTCCAGAGGAAATCACTGTAACACTTGAACATGTTACTGTTGAAGGGATTTGGGTCAAATATTGATTTTTTTCCAGTATGCCAGTATCAATCAGTGTATTTTAATTTAATTCAAAATACAAGGAACCAAGAGTTCATGGAAACTAGAGTTATACTGAGATGGACTCATTTTCTCAGGGCTGCTATCTCTCAGTCTGCTGACACAGTGAACAACAGAGATAATTCAGTACTTTAAGAAACAGCTAGGCTGGTGGATTGAGATAGTCTGTATTTATACTCATTCTGATAAAACTGAGAAGCAATCTGTTAAGTGAAGTCTCTCCAGAGGAGCCTGGGCAAGGTGGCCTTCAATGAGTAGTGTTAAAGCCCAAGGGACTGGGTTGGGATGGTAGCACTGGTGGAGGGAACTGATTTAGTAGTGTATTATTATGGTGCACAGTAAAACAAGGGTATATGTCAGAGATGCCTAATCTAGAATATCTCTAGCAGTGAATCTTAGAAAATAGACCAGCTGTGACAAACTCCAGTTGTAAGTAGAGAACGAAAGCAAGTAAGGTTGCTAAATGTGTATTCCTACCCAGACATTTAATACTCCAGTAGAACTACGGGATTCACAGAAGTGATGGACTCCTCTGGACATGGATCTGAATTCCAGATGATTTCTGTATATTTACTATTGGGATTTCTGGATAGTAGAGGGAGAAGGTTAAAGAGATGTGAGAATAGATTTCATCGATTAGCTCACGGGGGAGAAATTAGGAAATATGCCCCAAAATTGTAGATACACAAGTTCTTGAGTATTTGAAGGTTTTGAGCCATTATCTAAGATACAGTGGTTTGGTCTGAAAGAGGTGAAAGGAACTTCTATGTTGGTTCACATATCTCCTGTGAACTTGTATATTTGTTGTTTCTGTAATTGAAGGGTCCAATGTTGTGCTGTATCCTCAGCGCAGGGAGTCTAATAATCCTGGCAGCAGATTGATTTTCAATAACTAGAGTTCAGATTATGAAATCCCTTCTCTTGCTAACAAACACCTGCTCCTGCAGACAGATTCATTGAGACTAGTGGAATTACTTGAGAGAGTGCTGACTAATTTCTGTGAGACTTGCACAGTCTTGGTCCACTTTGGGTAGTTAGATTTAATTGTGTTTGAAAAGGAATGGAGCCAAAACAAAGTACTGGGGGGAAGAAATTTCAGTGGTTCCTATGGATGTGCCTTCATAGTAGGTGAAATCCACATTCTTATCTGAAGTTTACCCCAAATCCCCCCTGCTATTCACATCCCCTTAAATCCTTGCCTGCCTGTCCATTGAATATTGACATATTTGCTCAGACAAAGCTATAGGATAAAGTCTGTGCTGTGCTTTAAGAATGGTTCTAGCCCATCTACTTTGCAGTGAGCGTCTAAGTGAAACTCACTGTTTCCCCAATTCTATTCTATATCTGTGAATTCTGACCTTTTTCTTTCCTCCTACACCAGAAACTACATGCATATGGGTTTGTATATGGTTACCATTTAAATCCTCATTTCAGATGCTCTGCCTCATATCTGACCAGCAGAATCTGTCTCGGCCCAGAAATAAACAAGCAAAAACCCAACTGTTTGAGGTTGGTGATTGCTGACCAGAGCACTGTTAAGTCAGTTATGATGATACTCACATGTAGAGAATATGAATGACTGCCCACCTCTGAAGGAAAGACAAAAATTGGTCTGTGCAGTAGGCACATATAAACACATCTTGAAATATTTTATCTGTGCCATCTAATTTAGAAAGCTGAGTTGGAAGCCTGAGTTCCCAAGTGGAACATCCAGAAGGAGAGAGGCAGCAAATGAGCCAGAGGGGGGGCAGGGAAAGGGTTGAAAGGGAGGACAGGGGAAAAAAGACTTCATGATTAAAGGTAATTGTTGCTGTTTACTTTAACACAGTATTTCATAAAGAAGTGTTTTGAGTTGTCCTCTGGACCCTCCACTGATCTTGTACAGGAGGCCAAGATTCCTAATTCAGAGGTGTAGGGACCTGGGAAAATTTGTCACTGTGCATCCTGCCAAGGGCTTCAAGACACCTCCGAAAAGGCCAGCAAGTTTTCAGTAGCAACCCCTTCTCTGTTGAGTCATGACCCTGATGTGGTTCTTGCAGCACAAATTAATCTGCAACTCCAAGGAGAAGATTTCTTTCCTCCCCACTGACTTCCTACTGACTCTTGTGGTCTTGCTGTCTTGTAATAATGAAAACTAGAGCAAAGTGTCCTTTCAGTGCATGCACTCAGGTCTGGAGTACTTGCTTTATTCACTGCAACTTCATTCACTGCAACTTCACATAGACCTGTCCTGCTCTCTTATCCTGATATTTTTGCTTTATTTCCGTGTACTCTCAATGCAAAGCCTAGTGTCATGTTAATGCCCGTGTTTAGTGAGAGCACACAAATGTATATGGATGGTGAAGGGGCTTCAGTTTATTTCAGGACAGAAGAAATAGAGCTTGGTGTAAATTCTGAAAACCACAGCAATGGGCAAGTCTGGCAAATGAGCATCTACCAAGAGTTTGCACAATCTTTCCTTGCTGTTCCATGTACCTTCATCCACAAACTTCGGGGCTGCTCTCTCTTTCAGATGAAGATCTGGGGTCAACACTGGCGAGTCCCATAGCAGGAGGAGGAAGGAAGAAGAAACAGACCTGACATAACCTGATGACCTGGAAGTTATGTTGGGCAAGATACTGAGGATCTACCGGAGA
The DNA here is from genome assembly GCF_000690835.1 of Fulmarus glacialis. NCBI lineage: Eukaryota > Metazoa > Chordata > Aves > Procellariiformes > Procellariidae > Fulmarus > Fulmarus glacialis. The sequence continues at coordinate 26,425 of NW_009207526.1, forward strand.
TGAATCTATGGTAGAAAGAAGAGCAGAGTCAAAGTCACAGACCAGTAAATGGCTGCCACTATCTTTGTGACTGTTACTGAAGAAACAGCAGCAAGAGTGGGAACATTTCCCAGATAGTAATCAATATAATAAGTGCTAGAAAAACTACTGTACTGTTATATTCTGGGTCACCTCAGATGGAGTTGCAGGGAGATACTAGGGGCTTTCCCTTTGACTGCCATTCATCCCCTGCCATGTATGATCCAAGACAGATTTACACATGTGAAAAATTTAAGAGTGGAAGTAAAAGTTTACTCCAGCTACATCTGAACTGATTGTGAAGCTTGTGATCTATTTCCCTTGCATTTTTCTGTTCATAAATCTATTATTTCGGCAGACTCATATGCTGTTATGCTTACAGCACTGTCCCAGACAATGCAAAAATACCAGATACAGTACTGAATGAAAATGTCTCTTGATGTTTATCATAGTTCAGATCCTTCAGTTTTCTGGCTATATGGCTGGGAGAAGAAGGAGATTTATTCTGTCGCTTGTAATTTCTCTTCCTTAATTCTGCACCCTATTCATCTATGTGCAAATTTTCCCTTTTTTTATTTGGCTATTGGTGCTTGATAATATTTTGGTTTGTTTCATTTTATTTAGAAGGAACTGAAAAACAACAAAGTTCTTCGTTGAAAGAAGTTTCCAACAACTCCAGTAGCTACTAGTCTTGCTCATTTGGTGGCAAGTTGCCGAGTGAGCAAGTCAGGGAATATCTCTCTGTCATGTAGATAACCAGTTTTCTAATGGGAGTTTGTAAAAATCACCTTACTCCAGACCTGATCTGATTTCCTTTTTGCGCCAACTTTTTCTCCTCCTTCTTCAACTCACCCCCAATCTTTTCTTCCTTGGAGTTTTATCCCATTGCCTTTGTGAGGTGTGGGCCAGTCGCAGAGTTTTTCAATGTACCTTTTCCACCTGGCAAATGGTCTTATATATTCAACTAGCTGGTTCTTCTTTGCAGAGTACGTAAGGCAATTCTTAGGTAGGTGTGGTAAGTTTCCTGCACTGTTGCTGCATGGCTTTACCTTAACTGGTTAGTCAAATCACACCCCCACAATTCAAGGATAGGTGAGTCAATTTTTCATTTCTGGTCATTTGACCTTGCCCACTATTGAAAGACACAGAAGGTCCCTCTACTTTAGGTTCATATGAGCACACATTTTGGCATAGGCATCATGCAATTTAGTCCCTAAGGAATCTAAGCTCCCGAAGGGTTATCGGAGCCTCCAGAATAAAGAAGGATCTGGAGGATGGAGAATGTGAAGGATAAATTAGTTGGAAAAATAGGAGGGGGGAAGGGAGGAGGTTGGTTGCCGCAGACTCCTAAACAGTGCTGCACACCAAAGAGTCTGAATAGCCCTCTGAAGGCTTGACTGATTATTCAGTGAAAGCAAGCTTCTATATCAGCACTCAGCTTAGATGCCTAAGGTTGATGCAAATACCTGCTCACTTCCCCTCTGCCCCTCGTGCCCCTTTAATAAGAAGAAAATTGATTCCCCGTTTCTGAACAAAGGTCTGTAGCTAGGAGAGAGCATGGTCTCCCTGGCTGAGTAACAGCTGGGGAAAAATGAATAGACCATATGCTGGAGAGCAGCCGCCAGAACATTGGGACAAAGCTGTGGACCACTGCCAAGCCTCGCAGCTAAAGCCATGGCAGCCAAGGCGAGGGGTGGAGGGAGACTGCTCAGAAACACACTGTCAGGGACCCAGTGCTGGTCTACTTTTAGAGACTACAATATATAAATCCTGAACAAAAGAAGGAAAAATTACTTGTTTTCAGAAAGCTCCTTTGAAAAGAAAGTCATTTACAGAAGTCGCCCTGAACATCCTTGTTAAAACTTGCCTAGTTCCCTTATGCTTTCCTTTTTTCACCTGCCTGGTCATTCTCAGGAAAGTCTAGACCGTTGCAGAATTTCATCTGAGGGAGCCAGTGGCTCCTGATTTCTTTATTTCATCTTTTCCACCCTTACTCCTCTTTCTCTAGAAGCCAGTTCATTACTGTTTCTCCTGTGACCTAGGCTCAGTGGCAGGATGGGGTCTGCTTAGGTGAACATCATGAACAGCTATAACAATTCTGCAGCCTCTCGAAGAGGAGCTTAGTTTGTGAAGACTTTTATGCAACAGAAATCGATCTGCAATATGTTCACTCTGAAACTTTTTTACCTTCTACCTGTAAACTGATTATATATACTAGTCTGTTCCAGGCCCACAGAGGACGCCCTTGGTGGTGATGTATAATTTTATCAGAGGTGGACTGGAGAGCTGAAGCTAATTAACTCAGTGAGCTCTGGGAGAGAAATTAGGAAGGAGCAGCAGCAACCCTCAGGCAAAAAAAAAGAGACTCAGACCTGGACCCGAACTGTAACCCCGCGAGCTGTAACCCCACGAGCTGTGGGACACAACCAGTTTTTTTGTATGAAATACCATTGTGAGCTGGGACAGTTGGGAGCCGCTGGCCCATTCTATGCTTTGTGCTAAGTCTGTGTTGGATGCTGTACACCTGATCAGTCTTACTCTGTGCACGTGTAAGTCCATGACTAACTTGATAAGTAGAGAAACCAAATAGAATCTTGGGTAAGTTTTGGTTTTAAAAAAAGGTTTTAAAGTAAGGCAATTCTTTACAGAAAGAATATATGGATGTTATTAAAAACCACGCTTCAAGTTTCCAGTAAGAATCACGTTCATTATAGTCCTAATTACATTTCTTTAACCAGACAGGTCTCTTCTGAAACTTTGTACTTTAAAACAGAGTATCTGCTTAGAGATACTTAAGCAAAAATAGTGAAACGGTTCACATTAATCAGTTGTGACTGATTTAAGTGAAACCTAATTGCCTACATTGCTAATACTTATTTGTCTAACAAACCTAAATGAAAGCAATTGGAAAAAAAAACCTTATGCGGTGTTTTACACCTTGTTGGTTATTCCTCTGTAATTAGTCATTTTAGATTCTAGATATCTAGTCCAGCGTAACTTGTCATATATTGGCTTATAATGTTTAAAGGGAAAAATAAATGACAATATACTTCTGGAATGGCAGTGATATCTACCAAATTTCCTTTTAAATATGCACAACAAAATAGATTGTTAAAAGTAATCCCCTGAGGATGGTGCCTCTTTTGTCAGTTTTCTACCAAAGTGCACCCTGCGCTATGACAGAAAATTGCTCATTAATCTCCAAGGAATGACTATTTTTTCAAAACAGTCACTCAACCATGCTGCCACTGTTAATTTTTTAAGCATTATGGGTGCCATTAATTGCTTGATATGGTTGGTAACAACAGTAATCCTTTTCGAATGGGACATTAACTCCAAAACAAGTCATTAGCTTTTGTCCACATACTGTAATTAACACTTACCTTCCAGGACGCAAGCATCATGACTTCACAGAAATTGCAAAGGCCATCATGTCACTGAAGACTTGGCGACTCTCTAATATTTATATTTAGTCTCAAGGTATTATGGTGGGGTGATTTTTAGGGTGAGCACTGTTTTACTAGCAACCACTTGCATTTGGAGTGGTAGACATAGTCAGGGTAAGGGATCTGATCTGCACTTTCAGCCTGGGGAGTTTTCCCTTCTTTTTTCCCTCCAGCTTTTTTGCTTCTTAAGATAGGGAAAAGGTATGGATGCCTCAATTGCTTCTTTTCAGATGCATGAGATAGATAGCACCATGTTTGATCACTTGGCAGGGACGCATTGCGCCATCTTTGGAGCAAAGCAGAGGTTATTACTGAGTGTCTCTAAAAGGGATTCTGAGGATTGGTTGGGGTGGAAAAGACAAGAAAGAATATATTTTCCTATCTCATACACAGCATACTTTGTCTTTGCAACCTCTGCCCATGTCCACTACATCTCATCCCAGTGGGTGCTGGAATGAGAGGTGAAGAAAGAGGGAACAGATGAGCATCATGGAGTGGAAGAACCTGCCAGAACTGGAGCTGCTTAGATGTCATTTTTTTCAAGAAAAGTCATGTCTTTGTTTTAGTTTTAAGGGAGGAATGGAGCAACTGATTTTCAATGTCTGTTCCTGACTAACACTTTCTTGGTAAAAGGTGTAAAATTAAGGGGTGGCTGTGCATGTGCATGGCATGCAATATGGAGCTCAAAATCTCTGCAACAGTGTCCGTTTTTCCCCCAAGCTACTTTTATATGGCTCTGCTGTCACTTCTAATTGATTATGGTATGACTTTAGACTTCGTTTATTCCATTTTGTAGTCTAGGACCAAACCCAGTGTGTTGAAGTACATATACATGGGCAGAAAGGTGGGAGGGCATAACATGTATTTGTTTTTATATTTAAGAAAACAGTTCTTTCTTTAATCTGTGCTTCAAAAAAAAGAACAACAAATATAACCTGCAAAATAAATCTCTAGTAAGTGTATTTAGTTGAGATTTTTAAAAGCCCTACATGATTTAAGATATATCGTCTCCCTGAAAACCTAAGAAGTTTGTGCTTCTCGGCTGCTAAAGCATATTTGATATGCCTGTTTATATTGGATTCTTTATATTGGATTCACTGGTAGCTTAGCTCAAATTGAAGCAGAGCTTTGGTATATCATTCCTCCAGGACTAAAATGTCAGCTACTGACACAGTCTCGAATATTTTCTGTTTCTGGAATGTGCTTTCTCAGAACTTGCTTGGTGGTATCAAAGGGCACTTCCCAGTGGCAGCTCCCGCTGGTTGAGAAACCTGGAGATGCTCATAAGTCTTACCTGCTTTGGTCGGAGATAGTAAACACTCAAGCAAAATTACACGCAAGTAATGCTCCCTGTAGACACTCTAAGGAAGGCACTGGAATTTCCTAACCCTGCAGCAAATATGCAGCTTACTTCAACAAGTCTAGCTTATTTAACTATTCTTTGTCTAGTTATTCCCATACTCTGGCCTACAGGTCTTTTTTTTCCCCAACTTCCTAATACCATGGAGTGTGTAGAAAAGGCTGGTATTAAGTCTCACTACAGGTGTTTTAGCCATAAGGTCATTTGTGTAATATTCTTTGGGTGATGCTGTTCTCCAGCAGTGCTTTATATTCTCTGTACACTTGGAAGTATTACATAATTTCCACTCCCCTTTTTGAATCCAGGTTTTGGGTGTTTTGCATTATTTTGACCCTTAGTTTTCCAGGCTTTTTTCAGTTGGGGCTATATTTTTGTTGTTGTTTAAAAATATATTGAATCATAAAAATGGCAGAGGTGAAGAACCTGAGTCAATATAATTGCATACAGTTAAAAAGAGAAAGTGTTTTTCACTCAGATCAGAAGGATTTTGGACTTCAGACTTCATTTATCCAATTTTTTAGGGATTTTGATTGCTGATACCATTGTCTGTAATAGCCATTCTGAGTTGGATGTATGTGCCATGCACTATAAATTATAGTGGAAAAGATCTAATCCATGTATATTTAAAGCTATGCAACCAAATGTAATAGGGTTTGGTAAGAGCTTATATTAAGTAGACGGCTGGCCCAGGAAGACCATTTTCACATGGCAACAATGAGTATTGACTATTGTTTTTAAATATTAGGGCAGAGTTAAGGTTATTAGCTATAAAGTCAATATAAAGATTAAAACTGTGTAGATACGCCTTTGAAACTAAAAGTCATTTGTCTGCACCAGTTTGTGTGTTTTTTCAGGGAAGTGCTCAGCTCTCTAAAAATCTTCATGGGATTATTTTCAGATTATTTGAGTGGAGCTCATGAAAAGAGGCTTTATTTATTTTATGGATTTACATGCAATTTCTTTAAAATAACCTTTTTATAGGTGGGCCAGTAGATCGTATTAAACCACAAGAGAAATATTAGTTTTCTTGCTGCTTCTTTTATTCTGGGAGATGTAAGTGTGACTTACTGTACTTGGTAAATGAATTAATGTTTTTTTCAGGAAGTTTGCAGCTTGCAGAAGGGACAACGAGGGTATTTGGTAAGATACCCACTTTATCTTTTTTTAGGAATGTTTTGGGAAAGAG
>NW_009207526.1:32465-103957 GCF_000690835.1 Fulmarus glacialis
AAGGAAAGAATTTGGCATTGAAGTTGAGAAAACCTGAGTGGACTTAGTGAAACTGGGTAGACAACATTTTCGTTGGAGGTGATGGAAGGTATTAAACCAAGCTTTTTTCATCCGGGGGCTGCTGAGCCATTGGGCAAATAAATGGAGGATGAGAACACAGTTTTTTTTAAAGTTGTCCTTCAAATAAATTTTGTAATTTTTTAGCAGGTGTCTAGAAAGAAATAGTTTCATTTTGATTTCAAAAGGACATTTTGTGTTGGATGAAACAACACTTACTTTTTTTTTTTTTAGGTTAAATAATTGAAAAATATTCTGTTCAAGTTGATTTGAGTCTGTTTTATTTTTCAGTTTGGCAGCTAACTAAAAAAGTTCCTTATTCACAGTGTGTTCTGCAGACAATCACTTTCTTGGTGGATGCGAGTTGTAAAGGCATCCACAGGTTTGCAGTTATTCTGGACATATCTGCATAGCCATGCTTACCCCTAGAAAAATAACATTTGAGACGGCTGCAATGGTGAAAGAAAAAAAGCAGCTAGAGATTATCTACCATTGCCACTTCCATTAATAATACCATCTGTGTCAAACTGGAGGAGGCAATGTCAAGAGTGGCTGTGCCCACGCTTGCCCTTGTTGCCTGGCTCCCCTGTCATCAGTTTTAGAGAAGCTGAGGAGATGTTAAGACAATGATATTGTTCCGATTTTCCTTCTTAGCTCTGAGGAGCTTTCACATACAGCAGCACCCCTAGGGTACTTTCTTATTCTCTGAGGGAACAGATAACATAGATAACTTGTGTTTTGACTTAAGAATTGGTTTTCCCCCCTTTAAGAGGAGTCAGCTTTAGCAAGTGATGTGAAGGTAGGAGGTTTTTAGTGCAACAGCAGTGGCAGCATAACGAACATCAATCTGTGCAGAACTTGTGATGGGATGATTGCAGAACCATTGTAATTCAAGATTTCAGTAGCCTAAAGTGCAAGTCTGTTGAAACCATACTATTCCAAGTCCACAAGGAAGAGAAAATGGGATGGCAAGGATTTGGCAAAACATAGCATGTGGTGAGAGACTAGAGGGGAAAGTCTGCTTCATTAAGTCAGCTTGATTAAAGAAATTGTATCAGGAGTATTCACGCTGCCATAGAAAAGCTGAATAAACAGAGTAGGTACAATTTGCTGCAGAAGTGGAGAGCTGTGGGATCGGAGAGCTGTGGATTTGAAGGGGGAGCTGAGGCTGTCACAGATCCGTATCTGTAGGGCTTGATAGTTCCACTGAACCTGGTGGGAGTTCAGAACCTGCATCACTTTTCAGGATTTGTTTTGCACCAGCTAGGTCGAGATATCTGACATGTGAGAACATGAGCTTAGTGCTGCAGACAATGTTCCCGAGTCTGTCTTGACACAAGAAAGCACCTGCCCATGTGTTTAGATCTCACTGGAGTTAAGGAGATTTGAATTCAGGTTTAAAATTAAACACGCACTTAGACTTGTTGCTGAAGAGGAATGAACTTAAGTGTTTGCTGAATTGGGGCCCAGAAGCAGTAAAGAAGCTCTTCTGTGTTTTTGTTCTTCTTTTAAAATTCCCCATTCCTGCAGGGTGTGTAGCCACCATTCACCTTCACTACGAGAGAAGGGATGGTAGTTCAGTAGCCGTACTGCACACCTTCAGCCCCCTGAATCAAATGCTGAACTAAAACGCTGAAATGAGCAAGGGGATGGCTTACTCTTTCCTAACCCCTGACTGTATCATTAGGGTGATAATATTATTTAAGCCTAATGTATCACAAGGAAACGGTTTCATTGTTATCCAGTGGAGCCCCCATAACAATGCCATGGACTGAGGCTATAATGAGGAACTGTAAAATTTCAGTGGCAAAAGGGATTCATTGCTAGTCCATGACCTCATGATGAAGTCATTACAATGCAGTCAGAGATATGAAGTTATTATGGGAAAACTATTTCACAGCAAGTCTATAAGGACCTTTTCCACGGTGCCGTTATGAAGCCATTACAATGTAAGGTTATGATGGCAAAATGGTTTCAATGAAATCCTATTATGGTTTAAAAACAGACTAAATGGTGTCAGTGGAAGTTATTCCTCCTTCTAAAACCTAAAGGAATTAAACAGACCTCTGTCTTTAAACCAAAACAAGGACAAATTAGATGTATGACTTACACTTGACCAGAAGGAGAGAAATTATAATCTCTTGTGAACAGTCAACCACAATTTCTACTGGAGTTATCTAGGAGGAAAATAATGGTTACTGAGTTTCTGGGATCTTCTTTAATTAAGTAAATCAAAATGGAATATCATCCTTACATAACAGTTTACATTAAATAGCATTCTTCTGAATCTTCCTTGCCCTATTACAAATTAGTGCATTGCAGTTTCTCATTTTTCTTGTGGTTGTAGTGTTTCTGACTTTCATTTGCTCTGATAAGGGTAGCTGTGGCATACCTCAAAAATAAATTAAAATTCCACTGCCACTCCCAGTCTAGGATTTTGAGTGATATCAGAGACGGACTGTCAAAGTAAATAGTATATTTCAAAACTGAGTAAAAATCCCCCTAGCTAGGACTGACATCTCATCAGTAAGATGGTTATTATTTATCTGGTGTAAAATCTAGCCTAATCTAATCACCTGCTCTATCACTGGTGCTGGAAGGGAATAAAATGCACGTTTAAAAATTGTTTTGGGTAATGCCACCTCACTATGAGATAATTAGAACAATATTTCCACAGAGGAACATGCCTCTGAAGTATCTTTGGTTTTCTAAGTGGAACATCCAAATCTTTCTTGTCAGTGCTGTTTCATTTTCAATGAATAGCTATGTATTTGTTGTTCAAAAAGCTCAGTTAGAGATGGTTTGATAGCACAGGGACTTGGATGTGGGATTCCATGGAGGTTGTGGTGTTAGAGTGCTCAGTGGCCATTCAGGAGGCAATGTCCTGGGCCACAAGGACAGAAAGTCTATCCTAAGGCCAAGAACTCTTTTACTGGAATGAAAGATCTCTGCAAAATGTTCCAGGTTTGACAAATCTGCTTTTTTCCCCCTCTACATTAAAAAAAAAAAAGTTGGAAAATGTTTCCGTAAGCTTTAGTTAATGTAAGTGTTAAATGTGCTGCAGTATTGTTATGGGTTATGAAACCTACAGTCTTAAAGGGGAATTTCAAAACCAGTTACTTAGGTGGGGCTCTCTTTACCCTCCTCGCTCAATATACATGTAAAATGATCTGGCAGACTGTCGCAGAGGCCCATTCTTTTTATTACCAAACCAAACTGTGTCAAGTGTGAAACCTTGTGAATAGTAGTTGGTGTGTCCTTTTTAATCTGGCATCCATATGTTCTAAGACAGCTTGAAGTATAATCATTGGGTTTTTATGCAACTTTGTCTCTGAAGACTGTCACCTCTGAGGACACATTTTTGGATAGAAGGGCCAGGATTCTCTTTAGCTGCTGAAGAATCCCACCCCTTTGCAAAAACTAGGGTTGAAAGCAAAGCCTTGAACAACAAGAGGTTTCCTCTTGAAAAGCAATCTCAGTGGTTTACACCAGTTTGAATTACATCTTTTGCATCCCCTTGGCAGAGACCTTAAATGGATGCTCACTGTTCTTTTTTGGAACACATGCCGTTTCTGTACAGTGACAGCAACAGAAAGTTAGATTAGCAAATGACAAATGAGCTCTATATTTCCCATTTCAGATAAAGTAGAAATTATAGATTTTTAAAAAGATTCTGGTATTAAAAACCATGACCCAGCTATCAGTTCATCAGTCAAATAAATATCATCAAATACGCTAAAGGATGTATTTTGTCTTCTGATATGTTGTAAAGCAGGAATAAATAAGCTATCCCACATTGGTAAGGAAAGCCTCTGTGCAATACTGTAGAAACAAGTAATATCCCAACATCAAGCGTCTCAAATTCTTCCATCCTCATTCTTTTCAACTTCTTAATAAGTTCAAAACCTGTTTGACGTCCTTGGAACAATACCATCAATCTCTTTTATCTCTGATAATGAGGAGATTATCCTGGAAAATGGTATAAATTGGATATCACAGGTACTGTGGAGCATATGGCAGAGAGAGACCTCTGAATAAGTCTATATACTGCCAGCTTAGGTCTGCCATTGATAGAATTGAGCTTGAGGTGGTAATCCTTCCTGGACTCAATGATTCCTGATGATTAATTTGGATGCCCGTATCACAGTTCCACTGAGGTGGATGCTGGGGGGTGTACTGCCTCAGGCACTGTTCAGCACAGAGACTGCTCGTGTATATTTATGTCATGCAACATCCAAGATAATGTGAAAAGTGGAATGCAGCAAAACATAGGATGGATGGGTCCGGTCACATCTCTAGGTCATGCTGCTATCGACAGGTCATAGTCTTTACCTAAGAACAAGTATCTACAAAGATGCTTTTCAGATACTTTGTCCTCCTCACCCTCTATGAGCAGTAACCTCATAGTTGCAGCACTTGCCAGGGGAGTGAAGTCTTAGTTTCAGTTTTAACTTGGATGAGAGAATTCATATCCCGTATCTCTTTCTGGCTCTGAAGAGTTCCATGTAGCACGGTGCAGTAGCTGTGTGGTCTCTCCATGCACCTCCACTGGGCTGCCGCAGTCGGTTTGCAGCTGGCAGGGCTTGTGAGCTGCTGACTGGGGGATGAGAGGGGACGTGGACATCAGGCTTTAGACATCATCTGCCTGTAGACTGCAAATGATGGAGACACATTTTCTGATGGTTCATACTTCTGTGATCCATCAATATATCACTACCCTGCTCTTTCTTCACTGCATTCAGCTGATGGGCTAATGGCAAAAATTATTGTCATTAGTCTTCTACATTTTGTTCTGCTTTTTTATTATTCCAGGGTCATCCATCACTCCTTGTCCTCTTCTGCTCCAATGGTGACTGTTATCTTTGTTTAATCAGCAAATTTCATGACCACCATCCTCCTTTTTTCCCCTCTAAAAGTCATTAATGAAGATATTAAATAGGATCTGTCTTATTAAATAAATTTACCCTTAGTAAATTCTGCTATTCCTCTCTCTCTCTCTTTGGCTTGGTAACATCCCTTTCAAATGAACCTGGAAGAAAATGCAGATGAAGTGAAATCACTGTGTTGACCAACTTTACAGACTTCACAACAATCCATACATATTTCAGTTTGAAGAACAATTTCCTACATGATGCTGAAATCCATATATGTTAGATGACTGCCTCTTCTTTGCTTGAAAACAAGAACACTGTAATTATTTTGAAAAATAGTAGGCTCCATTCTGGTCATCATTACTTTCCTATCTATTTCTTTGTTGGTGACTTAATGGAATATTGTCTTGATACCCAGTTTGACCATTGTAATTTGACTAGTGTTTTTACATGACAAGTAGGATAAATACAACTCATGATTTCTTTAAAAAGAAAAAGGTTGGCTAGAGTGGGGGGCAGAGAGAGAGACACAGAGATTGGTATATAATGTGAAAAATCACTAACAAAAGTTTCTGAAGGAAACACTAACCTCTCTACTTTATGGATCCATTCTTAAAATGTTTGATATAATTCAGTACAACTTACAGCAATATCTGTTTTGATGCTAAACACCGTAGACATACATTACTATCTGATAGAACTTCAGACTTCCCAGGTTTCCAAAGTCTTGACTCTTGACTCTTTGTTATTTTTTTCATCAGTATTGTTACTTAGAAATAACTTCAGGGAGCTGGTTATCTCTGTCTCTCTCTAAAATCTGGGCTGGATACAATTTCCTTTCCTTGGTGGACCACAGATTGCTTCTAACTTAGACACCTGAGTTTCTGTCGAGGCATGCAGAGGGATGGTGACCATCCCCATCCTGTTGTAACACCCACGGTCAGGATGAAGTAGTACACCAATGGGTTAGGAGGCATGCTGGGTCACCACAGTTTAAGACATGCTTTAGCCGTATGTATAGAAAGTTTAAAGACTTAGTTAATGGAAGTTGGGCATTATGAATTCTCTTTGTACTCTTCTTACTTGCTTTGCAATTATGTTAGCACATGCATAACTTGCTCAATGACAGCCGGTGTTCAAAGCTGCCATTTGGAGCGCATTTGCAGTAGATCTTTTTTTTCTTTCAGTTCCCAAGTAACAGCAGCTAAAGGAAATGTAAAAGTGAAACAAAAAAAATAGGTTGTAGCTTGCAACAAACACATGGGGAGCATCTAACCTTTACAAACACGGAAAGAACCTTCAGCCAATTGGCAGTTGGTTAATGAAAAGTCAAATTCTTTGATGAACACCAATCTTTATCATTTTGAAAAGCGTCATGAGACTGGAGTAACAAGCACCATTGTGTTAATGTTATCAGTAGCCTTTGGGGAAGAGAAATAAGGTACACTGGATGGTTAGAGTCACAGTCATCCATCACTCACATGATACACGTCACACATGATACACAACATTCACATCATACACATCTTCTTAGAGTCACATCCTGATCTGACATCAATCACGTTTCCTTACATATTTTCCTGACCATATCGCATGCTTTTAAAAAGAGTGATTCTAAATAAATTTGAAATTTAAATTAGCAAGGACAGCAAAAAAACATTTGGTTATACACTCCTCCCCAGCACTTTGTACTTTCGCTATGGCAATGCTTCAGAAAGACACCTCTTCAATACTAAATTTACATTGAAAAATATTATTTAAACACATAAACATTTCCTCTTACTACATCACAGTAATGCTACAGTTTACTTTAGCTGATTCTTCTCTGAATATTTGTTTGTGTAGAGGACAGCTGGATTATAGAGATATTTCAGAAAGTTCTTAATTCATAAAGCAATTGTATATGGGTATTTCCTTTTTCAATTTCCCAACCTCTTTTCTCTTCCCAAAGGGCCAAGAGGGTGACCTCTAGGAAACCAGGGCAGCAAACACCCTGTTGGAGAACAGAGCTCTGTACAAACTCTTTGAAAGAATCTATCACACAGAAAACACAGGATCCACAACTGCATAACACATTCAGAAGAACTTGGTTTACTTTACAAAAATGAGAAATGCAAACTAGGTATTTTCAAATATATACTGAACAAAGCTGAGACCAGATAAAACTAGTGAAACATTTTCAAAAGGTGCCTATCAGAATTATAGAGGTATAATGAATGGAGTTCTCTTAAATCTTTCTCATTAATATTATTATTATTATTACTACTATTACTACTACTACTATTGTCACTGTTCTAGGCAGTGTCCAGTACATATGAAGATAAGTTCTGTCCTGAAGAGCTTGTGCTTTGAACTACTCTCTGGAAGAACATAGAGAAAAATCTAGATTTTAGCAATACTTCCATGTAGTTCTAAAGGTGCTGCTTATGTTCATCTTGGCAGAAATCAGCTTACTAAGAGGAAAAGTGGCAGTAAGGGCATGAGAGAGGGAAGGTGTTCCATGTCTGGGCAGTGTGGAAAACGGCAGTCAAAAGCAAAGACAGGCAGTAGGCTCTCAAAAGTGACATTGCCTAGGAAGATCTGTGTGCACATGTACAAATGGACTGAGGTGAAGGTCTATCGTATCAGCAGAGGCAGAATTACAAAGGACCATAACAAAAATTTTAGAGTGTGACCTTTTGGAGGAGGAAAATACATCAGTATTTATAGGAGAAGAGACTGCTAATGTTCTAGGTGGGCTAGCAGAGATTACGAGGATGCCAGAAATATCAGAGGTGGAGGCAGTTCTAAGTACCATTCATGGACTGGGGGCCAATCTGACAAGGAAGAGAGGGAGTAACATGATTTGGATATTGCTTGTCCATGACAGATCCAGAAGAAAGAAGTAAAAAATTGCAGTTGGACTAGATAATAATTTTAGGTCCCTTCCAACTGAACTATTCTATCCTATCCTATTCTATCCTATCCTATCCTATTCTAAAGATCAAGGTCGTATCAGGCAGAGGAAACTAAGGAAGAGGAAATGTACAGGAAAGACGCATAAGCTCCAGGTTAAACTATTAAATGCCAGCTATTAGGAAGTATCCATGGAAAACTGTAAAAGAGAGAAGCTACAGGGCAAAACAGGGAAGAGGATGCAGAAGTGGACTGTGACTCAGCAGCACAGAGTGACCAGAGCAGTATGTGCGAAGGGATGAAATAGCCAGCGGAAACCAGTGCTCCAAGGACGTAAGGACCACTGTCAATAGAATGGGGTTAATGTACTAGCACATGTTTACAAGGGCTAAAGTACAGGTTTTGCAGAGTGTCATTACATCATTTTGGCAGGACCTAGTCCAAACAAGGATTGGATTTGCTTTGATTTCTAAATTGTGAGCCTTACCATTAGTTAAGAGTCTTTTTTATTAAAAGGGGATAAGACACTTACTTTGTCCCTTTTTTTGTCCCCACACATACACCAAAATCCACAGTTGTGAATCTCTTCCTCAGCACATTTGTCACTAAATGGTAAAGCTTGAATGTTCTTTTTTTTATGAAAACATTATGATTTCTACATATCTGTTCATCGTATTTTCTATATCTTAGTATGTATAACTTCTGATGGTACTATTTCTTCCATGTAGTGCAAATGCACTTAATCCTCTGAAGAATTTTAGATTAGCTAGATAATTTACTTTGTTCATGAAGAAACAAAATGGTGTTTGTATAAAAGTTCATGAACAGAGCAAATGCTGTATTTCTAAACTCAGAAAGTGGGTATTTCATAAGGATTTCAGCAAATAATTTCACCTCAGTTCTTTCAGACATGTAGTGATTCTTCTGTTGAATAAATGATGGAATTATTGGCTTCCCTGCCATGCCTTAGCTGGTATCCTGTGGTTCGTCTGGTTTGATTCATGCTAGGAATCTCCAAATATAGTCACGGTACCCAAGTTTCAAGCAAAACAGGTAATTTTTTTCCAGTTAGAGCACTTTATTACGGAATGAAAAAATATAATGAAAAAGCAAAACACTTTTGTATACACCACTGGGTTAGAAATACTGTGAGGCTGTTGCTGTCTGGGACAAGAACTTTCAAATCAGAAGGCATATGGAGATTTGTTAAATGAAACATGTTGAATATTAAAATATGTTTAAAATCCATGTTAATGAAAACCTTTGTCTCACTGTGAGCTTTCTGGAATAGCAGAGACTACAGCTAGGGTTTCTTTCCACTTTCCCCAATTCCTGCAGTAAAACCTGAAGTGTCAGGGGCAACTACTTGCAGCTTTGTCCTCCTCTGATTCCAGCTCTTCTTGAAAAATCTAAAAAAAAAATTGAATCTCTATGGATGTTATCTAGGAGAAGTGAAAACTGAAGAATTATGGAAACCAAAGAGATGTTTCTCACTTCTACATTTGGATTCTTCCCTTTTCAAACTGTTCTGATATATTTCTAGCACATCATTCCTTCCTCATCTCTCTTACAAGCTGAAGTATCTTATTTTATTTAAAATGCCCTCTTATGAAGGACTTCCCATATTGTAATCTTTCTGTTGCCCTACACTCTTCTTTTACAGGCTCCACTTTATCTTTCTTGGGATGACGAGTACTGGGTCCAGTGATCAAAATGTGGGCACACCACGCATCAGCACAGTGGCTTTATGATGTTTCCTGTTTTGCTTGCTACACCTTTCCAATTAATTCCCTTTTTAAATAGCAGCTTCTTCATTTGATGACTGCTGGCCACTGAACTGTCATTTTCAAAGAACTATCTTAATTTCTTCTCATAAAATGTAGTATTTCATTGAGGAACTTGTTACTATAACATAGTACAGATACCACAAATTTACATGGATTAAAAAAATAATTAAACAAATTCGTGAAAGAAAAATTCATCAATGGCTATTAAATAATGCAGAGGGAACATTGCTGGTTCAGGAGATTATGCATCACAGATTGTCAGGAGCTGGGAGAGTATGCTGGGTAAGGACCATTAACCGTCTTTTCACATTTCTCTCTAAACTTTTGTTATTGGTCTCAGTCAGGCGGAATATTAGGCTAGATGGACCTGATTCAGAAAGGCCATTCTTATGCCATGTTCTTGAGCAGCAGTAGTTAATATATAGACCATCTATATATTAGTGCTGTTTTTCCCATGCTGATGATTTTGCATTCGTCAGTGTTGCAGTTCAGCTGACAGCCCACTTGCTGAAGACCTGGAGACCTTTTGAAAGCCTCTGCTGTAGGGTTAGTGAACTTATCGTCATCCTGAAACTTTGTCACTATCAATGGTCTTTTACAGGCCGTTTACACGTATATTGAGCCGCGCAGCCTCTATCGTAGCTCTCTGGGAGACTACCTTAGTAAAATTCCTCCAGTGTGTAACTGGCCTTTTTTTTTCTGATCATTTTTCCCCATCATTTTAAAAATAATTTATGTATGCAAGGATTTTCCCTTGTAATGTGTGGCAGTTTATTCTCTTTAAGAGTCTTTGCAAATGGACGTCTTCAGGTCCTTTTGTATCATCTTGCTCCACCTGCTCGTTGCTCCTTGAAAGAACTTTAATTGATTTGTGAGACATGACTCATAGTACAAAAGTCAATTAGACGCTTACCCATTGTATTGTATTTGAACACGTGTTCTAATTCTGTGCTTTCTTCGCAGTGTAACCACTTTACTTAGCATGAAAATTGGTATGTGCAATTTCCAGTTCCTCCGAGATCACTAAAAAAATTGGCATCATGTTTCGGTGCCAAAGCTAATGTAAATATTAAATTACAACTCACAATACCCAGATTTTTAAGAAGGCGTGAATGAGTACATTCTGGGCTGGTCTGTTCTGGGACTCCCTCTGCTGACCCTCAGCCTTGAAGCAATTCTTTAGCATATTGCTCCTGCAGAGAAGGGCTGCAAAATGGAAACCTTTTGTATAATGAACAGTAATACAAACCATTCATTTAACTGGTCTGTTACGGTCTTGTCTTCTTTTACCTCGCCTTGACATTTTGATCACAAGTGGGTGGCCATTGGCAAGCTTTCTACTTCTGTGTTGGGAAAGAGGTGTTTTTTCATACTCTATGCCTTTAACAGGTTGCATTCTTAATCTTTTTGGCTTTCCTTATGCCTGTTCTACATTTACATTTCTAGTTTATTCTATTTCCTATTTTCCTTCTTTGGACAAAGCTAAAAACTTATCACCTTTCTGTGATATGTACATGTGTAGGGCTAAGGGAAAAAGACTTATAAAATCTTTTTGCTGCATAGCGTGCTTTCACTGTGATGTTTTAAAACAGTCTCCTTTATTTTATCCTTCAGCTGCTTTTTTTGTGCCTTCAGTGGACTTCTTTATTTCTATGCAATTCTCTAATTTTAATGCTATTAGACTGAGGGTGGTTCTTTTTTCTTTTGCACTCTTATGAAGATGCTGAAGTTCACTTTGGTGTCATAGAACAATTATTTGGCAATGACTTCCTAAACTGAGTTGCGTGTTTTGTCCAGGACCACACCAATGTTTGTGTCTTTTTTGTAGTGGCCAAAATTTCAGTCAGTGTCAGTGTTTGGTCAGGTGGCTGGTGCAAAGTCTGCTTCAGAGAGTGAGGTTCATTGTACCTCTGTGCTGGTTCATTGCCTAAACAGTGGCTACACAAGGAATTACTCTGTTTTGGTGTGCAGTTGGCCTGGTCATGTGAAAATGATTTTGAGTTTGGTCCAATGATGGTTGTCTTAACAGCTGCAACTGACTTATTTCCTCCCACAGCTGTGGACTGATATTCTTCAGCAGTCCCCATGCCAGCCCTGCACGTGATGTAGCACATCAATATGATGCATATGATGAATACTGAAACCACATTTACAAGCTGCATTTAGTTCAAGGGATATAAGCTATTCATCCTTGCTGTAGAGGTAAGCCTTTTTGTCCTTGGGGTCTGCAAACTTGGTGCTTCTGACTGTGGCCATTGATGAAATGTAGTTCCTTATCCCTACAAACAGTCGCAGGTTTTAACCCTTTGAAATGTAGAGGATATTGTGACTCTCTCACTCAGAAATCTGTTCTTGGATTGTCCCCTGGCGTGGATTATACCCTGGTACATGAAAAGTATGACTTTTTATGAGACTGTGAGTTTCCTGGATCAGGGAACATCTTTTACGGGTAATTGGACATCACTTAATAAGCATCATCGCAAACACATTAATATCATAACATGCTCTACTCCATCCTTTTGACCTTACCTACATCATGCATATTTATTCTTTTCGCTGATACAAACATTAACCTCCTATCTTGCATTAGATTCACATATTCATTCACTACTTGAGAAAACAGAGAGGGAGGAAGGGAAGGATGCAAGGAGAGAGGGAAGGAGGGAGTGATGGAGGAAGAGAGGGGCTTTTAGCATTCTGTAACTGAGCTGTCTGATGTAATGTGTTAGAGGGTATAGGTGCCAGTAATGTGCAAAGAGCTTGAAAAATGACCAGACAGTGCCAAGCCCACAGTGCATGTTGTCAGGAGGGCTAACAGTATAATAAATCAACCTTTGTAGTGTCAAGGGTCAGGCAGTTTGATGTTCAAAGCTATTTGGCCAGCCTGATCCAGCCAGGCATATGCTATTCATTTCCGAGCCGTTAGCACTAGTATGATACTAGAATCACCCTAAAGCAGTGTCTGCCCTGTGAAGCTTTGGGCTTTAAGTTAAGATCCCAAAGGGGAAAGTATCTGGGAGAAAGGAGTGAAATGCTGCTTTTCAGGTCTTATGCTTCTAGCGTAATTATTTTTACTAAGCAGTACTGAGAAGAGCATGGAAAACTGCTTTTCTGATGGGGTTTTCCTAAGCTTTCTGTGTAGGACAGTGATGCTTAACCTCTTTCAGCCGGGTGACCCATATAGGCTCATAGTGGCAGGTGGGGACAACGGGCTCTGCCCCCTTCTGTTCACGTGACCATATACATACTTAGACAAAACATGTCCCATTTTGACTAAGTGGAGGGTACAAAGCAAAATACGACTAAACGATTCACTCCAATCACAGATACTCTACATTTTGGCAGTTGGGTCACTTCCTTGTAGGTCTCATTGCTGCTGTGCTTTTTACCTCCATTCGGTGATGTTTAGAGGGGCCGGAGGGAGGAGAACCTGTCGCTGGCCCTGCCGAGCTAGGAGGAAGGTCTTCCCATATGTGTCTTTTTTTACCCCAGTGGTTGTAGGGCTGGATGGGTACAGGGAAGCTGCAGTAGGCATTGCAGGCCAGTCTGAAACTTCCCATGTTCAGGAGCTTTAATTAGCCTCAGTAGTTGGGAATATGCGGGGAGAAAGGTTAAGGCAGCAAATCAGGCTAATTACAGGCTGGAGGTCCCAGGAGTTCAGATCAAGCAATCTTCCCTGGCCCTAATCTCTGAGAAGGAAGCTGTTACCACCATGCTGTCTCTGCCAGTGCTGCAGGGCTGCTGGTTTTCAAGCCATGCACGTGATGACTTCCCAAAGGGCTGTTCTGCCCTGGGTACCCGCGAGGCAGGTCAAGCCGCAAACCAGGGTGAGCTGGGTCACAAATTAGAATTTCCCCTCAGTGCTTTTGGGTGGTGATAGCAGTAGGTCCTATGTCTCCACCAGAGCACTCACAGATCCGCAGTCTATAAATCCATACAGCTACGTTCGGGGGTCTTCGGGCTCCTACACTGCACCCCAACTTCTCTTTCAGCAACCTCATATGCAATCGTCTCTTCACCACCGTTTCCCATCGCTGTCAAAGTTCTCTCGCACTTTTCCCCCCTCTCCAGCTGCTGTTTGTGGCAGCCTATATTGTCAGCATACTGATATTTCTGGCATTACATAAGTTAGTGCCCAAAATATTAGCATTAAAATATCATGGTGAAGTTGTGCTAAAACAGGCAGCTGTGGTACCGAAACACCCAATGGGCAGAAGCAAATTGATGCAAGTACAAATGATTGGAGCAAAAAGGCTGGCATACATTTTACATAGCAAGTAATTCTTCAGCAACAAATTTTAGAAGATCAGTTGGGTGAGCGGCTTAAGGGACCTCACCAGATACAGTGTGGAGGCAGTTTCAATGGGAATCTGGCTTGGTCCATATTGATCCAAACAGAAAAATAAAACCCCACACAGCAACCCCAATGAAAACCCAAAAGCAAAACAAAACTGCAACTCCAAAACCAAAGACCACTCCCCCAAATCTATAAAACAATTAGTGTTTTATAGTGTGTGGAAGGAAGATTCAGCGGGAGAGGCTTGACTAGTAGTAGGCTGGGGGTTTGATTAGTTTGTTTCCAGAGTTTTTCTCAGAGATTTGTAAACTCCCATGTTTGAGAGTTTATTTTGTTCAGAGGAACAGCTATGGTTATAATGTAAATCATAATTGTATGTGGGTTTTTTAAAAATTTCATACATCCTATGTGGATTTTATTTCCACTGGGCATTTCAGTTGATGAGAGTTTTTTCCCAGAAAATTACTCTCCTCACTTAGCCCCCATGAATACACGTTACGTCTTTCTCAAACTGGAGAAAGTCTCATTGATTTCTGTTTTTCTTGACATACCCAAATCCTGTAAATGACTTTTACAAATTAAGATCAAAAGTTTTTAAAGTACTGGACTGGCATTAGCACTGGAGTCTTTTACTCAGGCACTGTGCAACAAAGTCAGCTCTTACCAGCTTCCTTCCACATCTGCAGAGACCATGATAATGCTTGACACCTATGTAAATGGCTTTGAGAAATGTATAAGAAGTCATTTGTGTAAATAAGCAAGTCAAGTAATTATCAGCAGAGTGCCTAACTAGAGTATTAAAATGCAAGACAAAAGACAAAAAACAGATTTGATCAATTCATGCCAATAAGTGCATAGCTAAGATTTATAATATAAAAATTATTTTTTCAAATTACGATGCCAAAGATACTGTCAATGTTAAATGCTTCTGAAAAATCCCACCTACGTATTCCAATAGGAAACTTTGTAAAGATGAGGCATTAGAACAGGGAACACTGCTCTCTCTGCAGTAGTTTTAGGCAATACGATAATAAAAATAGAACAATAGAGTGTAAAACCAGAGCAAGGCAACAAACAGTGAAGACAGAGGGCAGAAAGGACCACTCGATGTAAAAATAAAATATATTCTTTGGCTGTAGCAGTTAAATCAGTACTCTTGATAGCAGTGTTGGACTGTGTGTTATCAAGCTAGACTTAGCTGGTGAGCAAGAGTATCATCTCAGAGACTGAAGGGGAAAACTATGAATTAGAATGGGGGGAGCAAATATGAGGAAAGAAAATGTACAAAGTGTGACATACTGTTTCTGCCAGTGAGCTAACTGAGGAGACATTTTTTAAGGTTTTCACCTTTCCGATGCTTTTATGGTTTGAAATGTGAGGGTGTCACTATGTGATATGTTGTCTTTGGCAGCAAAGCTGGCTTGAAAGTTCCCAAGATCCGTGACCAATTTACTACCCCCTCAGATGTGTTAGTAAATGCTTATGGCCCTATGCACCAAACTGGGTAACTCGGATTGTCTGGAGTCAAAATAACCATTCAGATCTACCCAGTACTAAAAATCAAACTGTTTTGGAAGATGGGGTAATGCAGGGTACAAGACGTGAGCTTTGCTGCTGAAACACAATATAGTATCTAGCAACAACAAGAGAGTTGTGCAATCTTCCAATTGAATAATTCCAGTTGTGCAGCTGTGTTCCCAGTCTTTGACAGGACTAACCCCATGCATCCTGATATTAATGGACTTATTCCCATCATGTAGTAAGAGTAAGAGTAAGGTTTGTATATAGCGAAAATATATTTACTATAACCAGTTTGTGCTTGGTGGGTAAGGAATTATCTCCAATAAAAAGGTTTCTTCCTGTTGATTCAACTCATGTCAGGTTGCTGTTAATTTCATAGAACCAAAATGATTTGTGTTTATTTCTACATACATGTAGCAAAAAAAAATCCAGTAGATGCTTGCTTTTTCACTAACTTAGCTTTTAACTCCTTTGTTTTTTCGCAAAAGAAAGTGCATGTTCAACCTGGTACAGAATGATATTTAAATATTGTGGGAGAAGGGAGCTTTTAATTTCCAAAATATTCTGGACTATTACTATAGCTAGTCTAATAATCCAGTATTTAGAATAAACCTAATACAGCTGTCCCCCTATGCAGTTCGTGTTTGTTTAAGCTATGCTTACTGAAATTATTGTAAAGTAGAATATGAATGCCTGTTAATTAAGTGCAGCGCATTACTATTGGTAATTATTACATTTCATAGTATAATAGGTGCGGGTAGTGTTTTCTGGATGTACAAGAAGGAAATGATTGATATCAAGCAACCTAAAACTAAGTGTGGACTCTGCAGCACCTTGTATACAATCAGAAAAACATGAGGATCTTCAGGACTGTGCAACAGTCAAGATAAAGAATAAAGAATAAAACTACTGCAAGAATTTTAAAAAATGCATTACAGATATTTCCCCTGCAATATTTTAATGGTCTTATGGATTTCTTGATCAGGTAAGCAGTGCTTACCCAGAGTCAAGGTCTTTTCTGCTTCTCACCCCACCCCACCAGCGAGTAGGCTGGGGGTGCACAAGAAGCTGGGAGGGGACACAGCTGGGACAGCTGACCCCAACTGACCAAAGGGATATTCCATACCATATGACGCCATGATCAGCATATAAAGCTGGGGGAAGAAGAAGGAAGGGGGGGACGTTCGGAGTTATGGCGTTTGTCTTCCCAAGTCACTGTTACACGTGATGGAGCCCTGCTTTCCTGGAGATGGCTGAACACCTGCCTGCCGATGGGAAGCAGTGAATGAATTCCTTGTTTTGCTTTGCTTGCGTGCGCAGCTTTTGCTTTACCTATTAAACTGTCTTTATTTCAGCCCATGAGTTTTCTCACTTTTACCCTTCTGATTTTCTCTCCCATCCCACCCGGGGGGAGTGAGCGAGTGGCTGTGTGGGGCTTAGTTGCTGGCTGGAGTTAAAGCACGATATGAGGCATCTGCAATGTTTTTCCAGTGTATAACAACCAGTTGACCCTGTAGGCTGTGGCTAATGCAAAGCAGAACTGTGCATTTGGTGGCCATCAGCAGCTATGTGGGGATGGCATTTTACCTAGTGTACGTAAAGATAAAATATTTTTCCATTCCTCTGCAATCTTTGTTTTACCAAATTATTCAGAAAGCTGTTTGCCTGAGCAGCCTGTTGCTGTGCGTTGTGTGACAATTGGCAATTATTTTTGTTGGATTT
Source organism: Fulmarus glacialis (assembly GCF_000690835.1). Taxonomy (NCBI): domain Eukaryota; kingdom Metazoa; phylum Chordata; class Aves; order Procellariiformes; family Procellariidae; genus Fulmarus; species Fulmarus glacialis. The sequence continues at coordinate 49,616 of NW_009207526.1, forward strand.
AATCCAACATACAGAAACTTTTGTTACTGAGCAGTTTACAACAAAGCAAAACACCTCCACAGTTTCTAGCCAGCCTAGGGAAGGGGCAGGATGGGGATTAAGGGGTTTTCCTGCCCTTCTCCCAACATGCCCTAGTGTCCCACAGGAAAGTGCCTCAGTTTCCCACAGGGAACTGACCCCGCATGGGGGCATAAAGGACATCTGTATGCCCACGCCTCAAGAGCGTGTGCCGGTCTGGGGAAGCGATCAGCTCTGCTGTTCAAACTGCGGTTTTATCCACCTTGTCTGTTGTGCAGGTCTCTTCTTCACTGGCTGATCTTGAAGTGGCCTTGCTAAAAGCACTCCCTGCCATTTCTAAAGGAGATAAATCTACCTAAAACACTGGGAAGCAAACGCGCTCCTCTGCTTGAAGGTGAGCCCTTGACCTGAAGATCTCAGTGGTCTATTGAAACAGATGGTGCTGGGTTTCCAGACACGGGGCTGCAGCTCCTGAAGCACTGCAGTGCTGCGCAGTCCCGGCACCCTGCGGTGCCCAGCCCCGGCATATGGATTCGCAAGGTCCGTGTTTGGGGCTGCAGGACTTGGGGAGGGTGGTGTGCCTCATGGGGTGATCACCAGGCTCACCGAGACGGGCTCCATGAAGAGCAGAAGAGCAGCAGAAAGAGAAGTGTGTCTGAAGAGTCCCATTCGTCCAGAGCTTGGGCAAATGAGTCATGGCTAGACCCCTCTCCTGGAGACAAGTGTCTATTACTTCTCTTTGACAGAATTCAGCTGGGCTTACCCTTGAGATTAGGAAACAGAGAAACCTATAAGAATAAATGCTAAAGGATGGCAAATTGTAAAGGTTGATAGAGATTTTGAGAGATTAAGCATTTTTATATGTTAATTTCTCTCGCTTAAAAGTTTGTAACAACAAGTATTAAAACTTTAATTAAGCAGTTAAAAATCCCTGGAATGTCGGAAATACATTTAAAATTTACAAGTACTGGTGCATGCTGATTGACCACATAATTTTCCTCCAGATCTTAATTTCTGGAAAATATTAGATTTTGAATTTTTATCTTTTATCTGACTAGGAATTATTTTTTCAGGGATGGAAAGTGTTTTATCCTGAATCTCTCATCACAAAGCAGATGTTCCTGTTGCTTACAATTTCCCAGGCAGTGAAAGACTGGTGGCAAGCTGCCAATTACCACGTCAGAGCCCCACGCCGTTCCAGCCCTCCAGCTTCCGAACTCACCGTAACCTACACGCGGTGCTCTGTGGAGGAGGACTGCACAGCTGGTGTGATGCAGGTACAGCTTTTCTGAGCATCGCTTTCAGAGGATGGTAATTCTGTTTCACGGCAGCTTTTGTGGTGTCAACATTGTTTGCAGTTGGCATGGGAACAAAACCAGAACCTCTTGAATGTTTTTCTGAAATTATTGGTTTGAGATTAAAAATCTTGGGTTTTCAAACTGCTTTCTGCATGTTTTCTCTGTCTCTGTCATCAGAAGTGACCAACAGCCTTGAATCTTGAATACCTCCCTGATTAAATCTTTACCTAAAGAAACATGTTTTCTGCAAAATTTTTGGCTCTGACAAAGCAGCATATTTTGATGAGATTTCATTTAATGGAAATGTTCTGACCAGCTCCAGATGCATACTTTAGATACGCATAGATAGTTTCGATTGCCTAGAAAGAACCACCTAGTAGACAGCGAGGGTTTGCCAAAAGCAATTATATTTTATCTCAGTTTGGTTTCAAACCATTCGTGACCATCCAAGATCACGCTTTGGTAAAACAAACAGATGTGGTCCAAACTGCAGCAAGAAGCTAAACTGTGAAAGACAAATACATCTATATGTTGTTTGTGTTGCAGTGAAAATTAATATTATGCTGCTAGAGAATTCTGTCCACATCTGTAGCAAATAAAAAAGAGAGAGAATTATAGGATATTATATTCTGAGGAGCAATGTGACCACTGAGGCAGAACTTGATCCACAATTGCCAAGTTACAACCTGATAATATACCATCAATTCTGAATGATACCGATCCAGAATGGTGCTTCATAATCTAAGCAATTGCTTCAAACGATTCAGCAAAGTTCCAAGATCTACTGTATCGAAAGCAGCAGAAAGATCCATCAGCAGGAGTACTGTAATTTAACTTGAATCAGCAGCTGGTGATAAATCATTTGTGACCTTAAGTAAAGCAATCCCAGGACTGTGGTACTCCCTGAAGCCAGACTGAAACCTCTCATATAATCCATTCCCAGATAAAATTGCTGGTAGTAAAAGGGCAACCACTTGCTTCATCTTTCCCTTCCTCACATCCCCAAAAAGAGTGCTAGTCCAGTTATCACTGGGTAGAACAGAAATCTGCAGTGTAAGAGAGGGAAAGCTTTCACTGCTTCTGCTAACAAAGAGCAGCTGCAAATTTCAGCAGATCAGGAGACTTGCAGAAAGCAAAGAGTCATTAACCATGTTAGCTATAAATGAAGCAAAGCGCTGAAAGACTGTCCGCGAGCAGCCATATGGGCCAAGAGTCAAAACCAGGAGTAATGGAGCATGATTGCTTTCCCAACTGTGTGATCTCAGCAAGAAGCAAATACAAATGTATAACACTTGCAGATACAGGCACTGGTAGCATAATTACCAGCCGTAGCGCTGAACAGTCGCAGCTGATTAGAAATTCACTCTGTACTCGCTGAATTCCTCACAGGAGGCAGCTGAAGGATTGTGCACGAGGAGTGATTTGTGGTGCAAAATGTGATCAATAGCACAAAATAAGGCTTCAGGTTTGGTTTTCCTCATTAATAACAGGACAAGAAAAAGTAGATCTGGCCAGATCAAAAGCAATGTGCTAAGACTCTACAACAGCTCGGTGCTTCAGGAGACAATTTCTGGACTGAAGAGTCTTTGAAATAATTCCACATCACAAGCTGCCGTCTTCACCTTAGTCAAGTCCTGTGGTCACCAAGGCACAAACTAAAGCACAGAAAATTGAGGACGAATCAGGAGGCTTCAGACTGATTTGTTTTTTAAATGGAAAGAAACAAAAAGAGGAAAAAATCCCAATTTGTACAAGAAGGTTAGGTGGATAAATTTTATGAGGTTAATAAAATAAACGTTGGTTCTCTCATTTAGTCTGGTTGTCTTGGAAGACCTTGGTGGGTTGATCAGAACACTGCGTAATCCTAGTAGAGGTAAATATGAGATATACAAGACAAATTATAAATTTTGATCCCTATCAAACAAGTGCAGATATCAACGCAGGACTAACTCACCTCTGCCTTTAGTGCAGGTCATCTTCTAGAAGACTCATTATAATACACTTTTTCTAGTTAGTTACCCAAATAGTTTCAGTAGTTCACTGTCACACTTAGACTAGTGTTGAAGCAAAAAACCACCCACTTCTCATGTTAAATATAGTGGAAACACAGCAAAGAAACACAGAATAAAAGAAAATACCACCACTCCTAAAGAATTACTGATTTTATACTGACTGCATCTCAACTGTAACTTTTAATGATCTGGGTCTGGGATTCCATTAGTGTTTGATAAATAATGATGACGATACCCTACCTGCACAATGCACGCGAAGCTCCCATTGATGTTGATGCGAGTTCTTGGCACAGACTGATGGCAGGATACTCCTGTGACAGAGATGAATTTTCCATTAGAACAAAATGAGTAAGACCTGTCTCCGTCAGCAGAATTCACAGCAACAGTAGACGTTCCTCCGGGGCTCAGTGAAAGATGCCCATCCTGGGTGGTTGAAAGCAAATTGGGTGGGAAGCAGTGAGGCAGACTTGGACAGCCACAAAACCAATTTGGGCTGAGGTAAAATTGCCCTGATATAAAAACCTCCATGCAATTATATCCATATTTAATTTGTATCGTCTGGAAACCACGACTTACTTTCTCATCACACCATAGGGAAAATTGCTATTTTTTTTTCTATGAAGGCAAAGGATGAAATTAATATTGGGGGAGAAGGAGAGAGGATGTGGATGCATTGAACTACCTTTTATTTAGAGTAGATAAAGGAAAAATGAAATGCCATTCAGAAACAACAGAAAACCATTACCCACACAGAAATTTGGACAATGAGCCAGACCATTCAGTTGGATGTTTTTCTTCAAGGATTTTGTAAAAAATACAGAGACAAGGAACTGATGTGAAGCCAGCTTTGTGTGAGACAGAGAGGCAGCTAAGCACAACAGGGGCACAGAGAGAAAATGCATGTAGTGTGGTCTTGAGAAAAAATTGAGAAAGGAAAGCTTTTGGCAAGGGGTTGGCTGAAAAGACCTGCATCTGTAAGCCAAGAAAAAATCTCTGCTATTTTGGCATTAATTTTGTTGTGGAAAAGGGATGTATTTTCTGTAAATAAAGAATAGTGCCTGATTTTGTTATCAGCTTCTTCTCTTGAAAGACTGCATATTTTGCTTGACCATTTGAGTCAAAAGAAGCAACACTTTCTACCATTTTCTAAGGTGATCAGTGAACAAAAAATGAAAAAGGGAAAAGGTAAGAAAACACAAGTAACTCAATTACCTTTTTGATAGATGTTTAATAATAATAGACTGTTGCTAAGTGAACAAGTATATTTTCAGGAGCAAAATCATAATTATTAAAACACATGCCTTAGAAAAACAGGTTGAAAGGATGAATTTGGTCAGGGGAATACCTTTGCTCCAGTCTTTACATTATATTAATGATCCCAACCAAAAATCACATCTTAGAATAGGTGATTAAAAAGGCGCAGGAAACCATCATCTACTTACGTGAAAAATCAAAGCCGAAAATAGTTATAAGCCAGAGGCATGACAAATTTTGCCTACCAGTGAAATAAATAAAATATACCAGAAAACATTTTTTCGTTTGGGTTTTTTTTTCCGCATTAGAGTATTATGTACAGGTAATGCACGGTATAGGGTCAAGATTCTTGGCAGTTCCCGTTGTTTTATAATAACCATTTTTGGATGTACAGAGCTGAGGTATCTATCTAGTTAGTAAGTGTGCATTTTCAAAATGCAAGACTGACAGTTCATGTCTCTTTACACTTGTGCAAATTGGGCACCCAAAACCCAGAGTGGTGTTCCAAAATTTTGGTCTGGATTTCTGTAAGTGCTAATAGAAAATTGTACTTTTATTTAACAATATTGCCAGCTTTTATTGCTCTAAAAAGTGATCCCAACAATTTGTTTTACTCTCATTACAGCTTTTACATGGCACAGTGCAAAGAATGTAAATATTTCTTGAGCTACTTATTGGTGCAAATGGAAATGTGAAAATATTTATTGCTGAAACAAAAGTACAATCTGTATTGCTTAATTATGATAATCTAAGGAAATTATTCTTGCATAATGCTGTATAAAGTAGTAAGAGAAAAAATAGCTAGCTGTTCTTTTCTATTGCTTGCCTCAAATAGGCCCAGGTAAGATGTTTGTAAACTTGTAATTTCATGTTGAATATCTTATATAAGCTATATTTTCAAAAAGTACTTTAAAATACAATCACTATTGCTTGTGCTGGGAGAAGTTACAGATTTCAGTGTAATGTCATTTAAACCAATCTCTGAAACTGTAGGGATTTTTATTTACGTATTTGTACTTTTTAACCCTTTTTGACTTTAGGGTCATGAAGCTATTTTCCAGAGGTTAGAAAGTTTTGAACAGAACCTAAGTTATTTCTAGTCCTTCTGGCTGTGAAGATATCTTCTTAATATAAATAATTACTGCAACTAAGTTTATAGAGTATGTAACCCTTGAGACTGTGGAACTCACTACATTTTGTCTAATTATATATAGATTAGGCTTGCCTAATGTGAAATTTTGAAATGTGTGCATTTAATGTCAATTCCTGCTTTGGAAAAACCAACTGGAGAAAATAAATTATTATGGCTTATAGAATTTACAAGGTGTTTTGTCAGGCTTACGTGGCAGGGAGGCTTGCCAGCTCTAAGGCTTCAAAGGGCTTTCTGGGGAAAAAACCCACACTTTCACAATAACAAAAAATATGCAGTGTGATTTTCTGTGGTGCTCTGTTCATTTTTGCTTTCATGGATAGCTAATAGGAGAGACAAGCGCTGAACTTTCCTGCGGCTGGAGCACTCCTAAGAGCTTTGTCTCTTTGGCTGCTTTGGTGTCCAAACGATACCTGAGCTCCTGCCAGTCCCTGCTGTGGGGGCTCAGACTTGAGTCTCTCTCCTCCACCTGGCTGTATACTTCTGTGACGCTTCGAGGAGCTTAATATCCTTGATATCTCTAACGCTGCGTCAGAGGTAGCTGAAGCAGGCAAAATGATTCACAGGTTACTGAGGGGAGGTGGAAGTCAGACATAAAAACCAGGTAAACTTTGTTTCCTTAGAAGACCTGTTGAAACCAAGTACTTTTCCAGTCCCAGAGAGAAAGTGGTGATGCTTCCTAAGGCTGAGTATGAGCTCCCTAAGGAAAACTGACACCTCCTCTTTGCAGCTTAAACTCTGTCCTGGTGCTGTCTCACAGTCACTTCAAGCTGAGTTGAAACCTGGCTGCCCCGGAGAGCCCTTTCTTCCCCCTGCTGCTTTCCTTGCATTGGTCTACAGACGTTTCTTTTGGTGTGTGTTCTCAGTTAGAGCTGCCAATCATCCCACTGCAGAGCGAGAACGAGCTGATGATGGCTTCCTGCTCTACAAGTTATTTTGCTTTCTTTTAAAAATGTTTGGGTGTAGGGATTATTTTGAAGACAGCTATTTTGTGAGACTTTTTTTTTTCAGTTTTCAGATCTTCAGTTTGGCACTAGGAAGAAGTCAGCTGAGTGAGTTACCTTCTCTGTGGTTTCAGAAAGGGCTACAGACCTTATTTAGCTTCCTCTGAACAGTATGGAAGAGCCCATGAGACTGCTGTATTGGAAGACCATTGACTTCAGTGGAAGCTGGATCGTCCTCTAAATTATCATAATTGTCAAAGTTTGGGCAAAATTCTGATCTCTGTTGGATAGCCATAAATTTGAGAACATCCCTTTTTATTTCAGCAATAATTCTGATGGTGGAAGTGAGAGGCTGGATAAAGATGAGCCAGTCTCCGGCACTGAGTATCTTCCTGAACACTGAAATCACTGGCTGCTGGCACTTGATGGTGCCTCTCCCCAGGTCCTCGCTCTTCCTCCCTCAGAGTGAGCAAGTGGCCTTAGTGTGAATTTTGATGCATTTGACACAGAATACGGCCTAAATACAGCCCTTCTCAGTCCTTTGAGTAATGCATTTTATCCTTGTTGTAGGTGTTTAGCTTCAAGGCGACATTGTCTGAGGAAGATCTCAGGGTCCATTTAGTTTTACCACGTCTGTGTGTGTATATGATTTGGATACAGTTTGTGTTTAAAACTCCAGTACCGTACCATCGTTATGTGTCTACCTCAGGACAACTAGTGTGCATTCATTACATGAGATAAAAACCAGAGCTTTTTCAGTGAAGAAATGTCCAGAGCTGTGTGACCTTTCATGTACTGTTTGTCCAGAAAGTTAGTGTCATCCCAGCAGAGTCGTGTTTTCCACCTGATTTTCTGCCTGTGACTGCTGGACAGAAGAGAAAGGTGATTCAGCTTTGCTTTTGTTCCTTTACGCTAAATAATAGGTCTAAACTCTGTTTTCTGGCCTTTGCTTTTGTTTTACTGACTGTCCTTTCACACCTGCTCTTCTACCCCGTCCGTTCGTTTCTTCTTGCCCTCCTTCTTTCTGGATGATCTCTCCGCTCCTCCAGTGACAGCTCCCTGGGGCAGGAGGCAGGCAGCCACAGCTCTCCTGCATGGCTCTGTCTGCAGTCCCCGGTTCGGACGTGTGCCGGGCACAGTGCGGGGCCAACGGGAACTTTTTTGGGGGGTGTCACAGCTGCAGAGCTGCAGGTGGTTTTCCTGCCTCCGGGCTGGAGCTCGCAGCCACTTTCCCTGCCTTTCCCTGGGCTTCACCCAGCTCCCGAGGGATCTGCGAGCAGAGGCCTCGCCCGACATCGTGAGATAAATTTCTCTGAAAGGAAACACAGTCATCATCTTTCGTTTGGACCATCTGATCTGTCGCGTGGCTTGCAATGAAACATTGTAAGAGCCGGGGCATGAAACTGTGAATAACATTTAAAATTTCTTTTTCTTCGTTTGTATTTAAGAAACATATTTATTACATAAGCTCTCGCTACTTTCTAGCAGTAATTCTACAGCTATGTTTGCAGTAGCAGCTCCCCTGTTACATTACTGCAATTATAATAAATTATTGAAGCATAAGCCTAAATATATACCTAGCCTACTCTTTCAATTTTAATTCCAATTTAAATATTTTATATAGTTTTCCTATAGATTCTTCATTGATGGCTAGTAATTGCCATCACAGAAAATATAGTTTTGTTTTGAAAGATGCTTTTGGAAATTGTACCAAGGCTGTTAATTATTCAAGGCAAAGAAACAAGTTAGGATTGTCTGCCTTCAATACATCAACAGGATAAAAGAGAACGAGTGTTTGTATCAGGAAGGGTATGCTAAGCCCAGTCATAAATGTGATACTGTAAAGAGGAAAAAGCTAGAGGCATGCCTAAGACAAGTTACGAATATCTGGTCTTCAGTGTAGAGATGAACTTCTCCACTTAGAGCTATTTTATTGACTGGCTGAATTCTAAGTTGGAATAGTAATAGAAAAATAACCTTTTGAGTTTTCTGATCAAACCATATTTCTGCTTTCCTTTGATATGTTTTGTCCTTTGCTGTAATTTTTAATGACAACATTAGTCATACTTATAATTTACTTATTGTATGGTGAAGGGCAGCGATAGCAATGTACCAGCAGATTATGTAAATCAAAGAGAAATTATTTTTGTGTCAATATGGAGTTTGTTTTCCTTTTTTTTTTTTACGTTTTGATTTTTGGGGGTGTTTTCTTTGTTTTTTTTTTTTTTTAGGAACCTGTACCTGCTGAGTTATACATTTTGTTAGCAGTTATCCAGCATGGGGGGTCAATTTCCATTGAAGGCTTCAGATGGGAAATGGCAGGTCTCTGCTTGTCTCTTCTCCCCCAGCTTCTTTTGTTCTACTAGCAGCAAACTCCCAGTAAGTTTGAAAAAGAAAAATAATCTGGTTCTTTGAATTGCCTTGTACTGAACTATAGAATTAAGCTTTATATGAAAATAATAATTAAAACATGTGATGGGAAACACAATTTCTACAAAGACATGAATTCTGAAAGTTGTCATGAATTTTCTAGACAACTAAATTGCTATTTTAATAAGTGGCTACTTGATTTCATACATGAAACTATTTTTAGTTGAACTCCTTGTTGTTCTCAGGACTCTTCATTTTACAAAGCTTTAGCTTTACAAAATGATAAGGAAGTGATAGGATAGTGTGGGAAACAGCTTTGCAGTTTGGTGAAAACTTCAGAACTTTTCTTATTCCACAAGATAAAACCACAATTTTTTGAAGATGAGAGAGAGGATACGGGATTAGAGTGCTCCAGTGGGGAACCTGGACTGCAAGAGAACTGGACTCCTGACTTGGGTCTTTTTAAGGGACTTGGATTTCCATGGCTGTTATAACCACTAGGCTATTCTCCTTCCTGTCTCTCTCTCTCATTTTGATCAGAAATTCTGTCCTGGAGCAAAGAAACCTTTCTCAATGAAAGTTTCATCTGAAATAGTACACTTCTGTGAAAAGTTGCAATCTCAATACATTGGCATTTTTGGCAGAGTTGACTAGCGCTACCAATGATTACATCTCTATAAAATCAAGTATCCAGTGCAGTAAGTAGCTGAGTAATCACATAGTTGTTAGCTAGACTTTATTTTATTATATTTTGATGTATTACTTCTTAATAAATTGGAACCTATAAGTGATGAATTGCTTAATAAAACTCAAACCTGAAATTCAACACATGAGAAACAGGCTATGGATAATCCTCAAGCTAAAGCTACTTAAATGTGTGCTATACTGGATCTACCTAATTTTCCCACAGAAAGTTACTCCTCCCTCCTGAGTTGTATTAGGGGTGAGTTAAAGAAGGAAAAGTTCTATGACAAATGCAGCTAGCAACACTGTGATGGCAGGGTAAGTTTTGTTCCTTTTCCGTTAACGCTCTGTATACACTGGTCCTTTAATGTTCCGTTTCAAAATTAGATCGTACACTTCCAGGGAGGATTTTTATGCTCTTTAATCATAACTTTGACCTTAACAACTGAAGGTGTCCAGTCATTTGTTTATAGACAAACTCACGAAGGTATTACAATGCTTAACTGTGAAAACTAAATCTCAGCTAGCGTGATACATAAAACCCAAGATAAAGTGGTTCATATGACACTAAGAAAAGGCTTTGATGGAATCAAAGGAAAGTGTTTTCACCTCATTTGGGTACGTACTTTTGTTGAAATGATGGCAGAATCAAATCGTATCTTTTGTTCATTAATACTGTTATTTGTAATAAACCCTTTAATCCTGGAAAATAGCTTTTGAAATTATTTTGAGGAGGGATGATATGAAAACTAAGCAGATGCTGCTCTTTCTCTACATGTTGTACATATCCTGGTTCAGAGGACGCTCAGGCCAATACTGCAGGAGGCTTTTTGAAAAATAGATGCTCAGACACTCAATCTGGCTGCAGTCTTATGCCAAAAAGGAATGTAATGCACTCCATTTTTGTTTTAACCCTTCTCTTTGTCTTTTATTTTCCCTGTAAAACAGCAGTCTTGCACAAGCACATTACATAGGGAAATCCTGTACCAATACCATCTGCTTAAAGACATATTGCATATTACTTTAAAAAGTACATGCAAATGGAGTCAACTTTTTGAAAGAAAGAGCTTTCCCTCGCACTACACGCTTCTTTCATCATTACTGTGATTACTGTGCAAGGACTGGACCTGCAAGAGAACTGCACCTTTATATAAATGGAATTTTTTAGTTCGTCGTCAAGAGGAACGGAGATCACTGTTGAAATAAGTGAATGCTTATGTGGGCTTACATTACAGCATTCGTGGATCCTAAAAGTCATCCCCAGTGCAATGAGCTTTGCCTAATAATTGTATAGCTGTACAGTTTGCTTAATCTTTTAAGTGCATTATAATAAATAGGCGCATATACTGCAGCCACAAACATAGTAAGCATCAACCACAAAAACACATTTCTCACAGCTTTCCCTAAGGTACCATTTACCTTTTTCCCTCAGACCCAAAAAAAAGCACTCACCCATCTCCACTAATTCCCTCCAACACAGAAGCTGTCAACTGAAAGCCCTGGATGCCAACTCTGCTAAAAGTTTCCTGGTGCCCCAGTTGCAATGGGTGATAGCCCTCCACAGGCTTCCAAGGGAAATGTGATCATTTCTTGCCCATCCTTGTGTTCTCAGCACCATCCAATTAACAGTGGACCCCGACCAGCAAGGATATCCAGCAGTGAATATTATTGCTAAACCAACTGAGCACCTGCTGGTAAGGTTTCCCTGTTTCCCTCTGCACTCTAAATGCTCTCATTGTTTATTCATAGAGTCAAAGATTAAAGCCAGAAAGGACCACTGTGATCACCTAACCTCTAATCAGAAACTTTTCCAATTTTTCAACCTTCTCATTCACTTGCCCACATTAGATGTGGATGCAGAATGCAGTTTACAAAGACTCATTTAATTTTCCACCATACTTCAGTCTTCTGGGCTTGTTCAGGCAACCTTGTTCAGCTGTCTCTGTGGCAGATTTTGCAGGACTGGTCTCTGCCATCCAGTTCAGTTTTGAGCTCTGTCTCGCAGCGCTACCTCAGCTCTATCTCAGAGGTCCCAATGTGACAACTCAGCTGTTTAAGAGACGTGGAGATCCTGGTACCAGAACCTGGTACCAACTCCGCTGACATTTGTGTAAATTGTTCAGGCTTACATCTGAAAACTTACTTACAAAAACTGGCATCTTGAGTTTTTCAGACAGCTTTTGTCCTTTCTCTCCTCCTTTCCTTTTTGGCTGAGGTTTTTTCCAATAGAACAATGTCACTGTCAGTGTCAAAAATGAAATGTATTTCAGAGGAGTCTGGGTTTTCCTAGTGGTAGGTGTCCAGAGTAGCTCAAGAGACAAAGCTTGAGGAGGAGACCAGTGAAGAACAATTACATGAATTCAAAGCATCCCTAGAAACAGAAGCACTCTGCACGCCCCAGGCTGGCATATCCTTGTTCTTAGCTTGGCTAATTAGGGCTGGAACAATGTTCTTTTAACACACTCCTGGTTCCTTGATGTGAACTGGATTATATCTGGATGATTCTGAAACTAGACAGAGTGGAAATGCGACCGTTGGCAGCCCTTTGTGTAGATGTATCCTGAGCTGCCTTATTGTATACTTAATTCTGGTCAAAGCCCATCTTGAATAATTCTGTATATCTATATAGACAGACAGGTGTTACTGATCTGAGTATGGCATCTTAAATAAAAAATACAGAATAGCCTTCATACCTGATTTTTAATTGTGGGTCAAGGTAACTGAATGATAGAGAAATCTTAGCTGTTGATAGCGTACTAGTATGTTTGACTGTCCGTGACAAGCTCAGACAAACACTGAGCTGAAGCAAGTTCAGGACTCATTCATGAAAACAAGTCTTTACAGACACAGCCCATGTAGGTCCACGGTGGAAGAGATATCCACCCTGCAGCCCATGGAGGACCCCACGCCAGAGCAGATGGATGTGCCCTGAAGGAAGCTGCAGCCCATGGAGAGCCCGTGCTGGGACAGGAGCCCCACAAGAGAGGAGCTCACACAGGAGCAGGTTTTCTGGTGGTATTTGTGGCCTGTGGGGGACCCACACTGGAGCAGTCCATTCCTGAGGGGTTGTAACCAATGGAAAGGACCCACACTGGAGCAGTTCTTGAAGAACTGCAGTCCGTGGGAAGGACCTGTGTTGGAGAAGTTCAGGAAGGACTGTCTCCCGTGGGAGGGACCCCACACTGGAGCAGGGGAAGAGAGCGAGGAGGAAGAGGCATCAGAGGCAAGTGTTATGAACTGACCACACCCCCCTTCGCCACCCCTCTGCACTACTTGGTGGGAGGAGGTAGAAGAGTTATGAGGGAAGTTGAGCTTGTTGAGGCGGGAAGCGATAGAGTAGCTCGGTGGGTACCTGCAGGCCAGCCAAGGTCAAGCCACCACAACCAAAAAGGGGTTTTGAATGTAAATAGAGCTACGTTAACAAAGCCATGTTTGGTACCAAAGCAGCAAAGCTGTCTTCCTTTACCAAAACACACCAATAGTCTAGTCGCACTGCTCTCTTTAAGGCTACAGGTCCAGGTGGTATAGCTTCAGGGATGCAACTCTGACTGACATAGCAATGCCACAGAAGTTAGGCCTTAGTAAGCAACAGTGTCTGCTAAACTCACTGACTCTCTGAATGTCCTGGAGCATGTTTGCCTAGTGATTAGCATATATAACTGGGAGTCAGGCTACCTAGGGCCTTTATTTCTAGCTAGGGCATTGGCTTGCTGGATGACCTTTGGTGAGACACCTCAGGTTGTTCTGCCTCTTTTCTCTGTTTTACAATACAAAAATATGTTTCAGCAGGGATGTAAAACAATTCATTAATGTTTGTAAAGCATTTGCTGATCTGCAGAATAAAGGCATTCTACCTATGAATAATTCTTATCCTTGCCTTATATTAAAAGTGCCTTATTCTTGCCTTTACAATAGAAGTGGAGATAAAATGAAATACTACAGCAAGGGATAGTGAAAAATACCTTGGTTCTTGCCCAATGCTATATATGCAATTTGTACGTATGTACTAAAACAATGAGAAACCTTAAGAAGAGCAGGATGCTACTTTTCTCCCTCTCTTGATTTTCGAAATATGTTTTAAAGCTGTCATATAAAGGGAAATCTGTTTAATACCCTACCACATCTTATCACAGAAATAAACACACTAAAGGCTAATTGAAGCATATTAGCAATCTATGAGAGTATCAAATATGAGGCTTCTCTATATCAACTGCTCTCTTAGAATATTGAAGCAGAATTTTCATTTCAGCAACTATCTAATAAGATATGTTTTTTTTTTTTCCACTGTATCCCAGTGTATGGATATTTTATTTGGTGCCTTGGTAGTTTCACCAAGACTATGTGTTATGCTTTCAAATATTGTTAAAAATGAGGTCTGACCGGGAAACAGGTAAACATTATAATGACATCCTATTTTGACGCGAAGACATCTTTAAATCTTTTTTCACACTCTTCTCACCTGCTTTTCATGAGCAGGTACTTGAGGTGTAACCCAAAGTTGTTACCCTTCTGCCACCTGAGAGTCAGAAGCTGAATCCATCTGAGTCTGGGGTTGCTTCTTTCCTTCAGCAACTCCTAAAGAATGACTTGTCTGCAAAAACGTTTTTCCCCTGACATCATTTATTCTAGTTACAATGCTATTTCTTTTCTCTCTACAGATCTCACCTTGCTTGGTATGTAGTGGATCTTTTTGTCTTCAGCAGATGGATGGCAAACGAACTGAGAAAGATAACTGCGTGGATACTGTTTGCGGAATTAAGCAGATGAGTATCAAGTACCTTTGATTAGCCACAAAAAGAACTTACAAGTGGTAAAGAGGTAAATCAAGACGTTTATTTCCTACCTCTTGTTGCTATTTCCTGGAACAATGAATAGAAAAATTAGTGTATTAGCACTTGAACTATTTTGTAAGTCAGACACATCAAAAAGCTTATTTTTACGTACTCATGCATAATCTGTGTGCAGTGTACTGTGGCATTACTGTGGAGAACTCAAGAGGGAGAAAGTAGGACCGCAGACAAACATTAGAAGCTTCTTTTATATAAGATGGAAATTCACATGCTTTATTTAAAATTTTTGTAGTAAAATATGCGGGTACATGTTCATCCGTTAGGCAAAACCCTCTGACTGCCAAGCAGCATCAGTATTTAATTTTAAACTGTCATTATAACACTAGTAAAAGAAGTTTGTAAAAGCCAGTTTAAAGATGAGACTTCAGTAAATATACTACCTTTCTGTCTGTGCTTTTCTAGTCTGAGTTTCTCATGGTGCATTTATATTCATACGTCTATCACATTGTTAATGAGTTTTCTTCTATAAATTGACCCTGACTGCTACTGTAAAATATAGCTTAAATGAAGTGTGGCTTTGAGACTAGGCAGATTATTAAAATATTAAAGTATATACATTGAATCATATGAAGATCTTTCTTGTTGATATTTTAAGATGAAATACTTTTTATGAAAGATGACCTTTAATGAACAAACCTATGGTCCAAGTTGTCCTCATACAAAGCTCCCTCTGGATCTTATTTTTCACTGGCTTGCATCTTTTAGTAATTTACACATCTGCAAAATGGATTTAAAATAACACCACTTAGCCTAATAGCTTTTGACACTCACTTTACTTAAATACAGATGAGCGTTTAAGGTGCAAAACAGAGGAAAACTGCATCCACTGTCTTCTCTGTGAAATATAAACATGAGATGGTGGCAGAAATTAGTATATTCTGGGTGTAACCAGCAAGCTCAATTCTTGGTGGGAAAAGTTTATAAAAGCAAAACAGGGTCCTTGTATAATTGTACAAAAGAATGTATCTGGCTAAGTGTTTAGGTACTCAAAACAAACACACACATATAACGCTGGAGATTCTTGCAAAAATATCTGTATGTCTGACTGTGGTTGGTCACAATACCTTTATTAGGATTTTATCCTAGATCCTTTTGTTTTTTCCTACTGATTGTCACTCCAGTACAAAAACGGTAAATTAATTCTTTAATTGCACACTAGTCTGTACAAGTGAACAGAAAATCAGTGTCAGTTATAAGTATTTCTGTCAATGAGAGAAAATTCTTAATTATATTTAAATGCATGCACACACACAGATACACACATTCTGTTTTTTTACCCTACAAGTCTCAGTAAACTACTCAGCTACTAAGTACCATGTAAGTTGCTTGAGATATTGTGACCAGATGGTTCACAGGGCTAGTAATGGATTATAGTGCTTTCTAGCTCCAGATTGCCAGTTCAAATCTGGGTCAGGTTGACACTGTCTGAAAATTATTACTGTTTGGTGGCTTATGTGAAATGAGTTGGAGACCTCAATATAGTTCCTAAAGGCTGGGTTAATATAGCACAAATGTCACCAGATGATTGTTGGTTTCAGGACTCAGGCTGAAGCACACTGAAGTCAGTGGAAAAACTTCCATTGATTTCAGTGTGTATTCAATTAGGTCTTAATTATGGAGAATGAATCCTTTGTGCTCTCAGAAGTGGTTATTTACACGGGGGTGAAGGATGCCCATGAACTGCTCCTGGAAGACGTGTACCACTGCCAGCTGGGATAAAGCAGAAGGAGATGCTTATCTGTCCTTGTACTTCACGGAGTATGTGGATATCAGGATGGGGCAATTCTTGACTAAAGTGCACTAATCTTCCTGAATTTAGGTAAGAGTGGACTTATTCTGGCAGAGCGTGGTAGAGAGTCAAAATCTCTCTGAAAGTTCACAATAACATTCTCTCGTTAGGCTCAGTTCTGGTCAACAGGTCAGATAAATGACTCCTAAGTTGATTACAGATCACCTGCTCCCACCTAAGGATAATTTTGGTTTTGTTTGAAGAGCAGACCTCCTTTGAACTCCATAGATGATGACCTAGCTTCAGTCTGAGGCACGTTTTGTCACCATCCAGGCTCCATTAGTGCAGCAATGAACGAGAATTGACTTGATCCTTGGGTATAAGTGCCATCATAGAGAAGAAATATTAGATACTAAAGACACTGTAGTTTAACTGACTGGAAATTTAAACCAGGCAAGTTAAAGTGGGAAATGAGGCACAGTATTATCGCAGTAGTTGATTAACCAGTGGATCAAACCAGTAGCAAAAATGGAGGAACTGCCATTTCTATTTTCACATCAAATTTAGATACGTCTGGAAGATACGTGTTAATCAGTTGTGCCACTGGACTGTGTCCAATAACACTGTTTGCATTGTAATAGTGATGCAGTATTATTGCCGAGGGACCCAAAAAAAGAGATAAAACTGAGCTGCTAGTCTAGTGGACTACATGTATTTACCCCTGCTTTCTGCTGTTTTTTGAGCTTGGTTCCTACAGCAGCACTCAAGTACAACAATGTACAAAATGATTGCATGCTTTCTGTACCCCATAAGTTACATGCATTCAAATTTCAAAGCCAGCTCTTGGCTGTATACCTGAGAACTTGATGTCTAACTAACTTGATATCCTTCTACGATAAGGTCACCTGAAGGGAAGGCAGTGGATGTAGTTTTTCTGGATTTTAGTAAGGCTTTTGATACTGTCTCTCACAGCATCCTTCTGCACAAGTTGTCCGATTGTGAGATGAGCAGGTACAAGGTGCGCTGGGTGAAGAACTGGCTGAAGGGCAGAGCTTAAAGGGTTGTAGCGAATAGGGGTACGTCTGGCTGGCGACAAGTCACCAACAGTCTTCCTCAGAGCTCAATTCTGGGGCCAGTTCTATTCAATATTTTTATCAATGATCTAGATGCAGGAGTTGAATGCACCATTAGCAAGATTGCTGGCAATACCAAACTGGGAGGTGCTTTTGATTCTCTTGAGGGACAAGAGGCCTTGCAGAGGGATATAGATAGATTGGAGCATTGGACAATGATTCATGGGATGAAATTTAACAAGAACAAATGCCAGATTCTGCAACTGGGATGGAGTAATGCCAGGCACAAGTAGAAACTGGGAGAGGAGTGGCTGGAGAGCAGCCCTGCAGAAAGGGATCTGGGGGTGCTGGTCAACAGCAATGTCTGGCAGCCAAGAGGGCAAACCACATCCTGGGGTGCATCAAACACAGCATAACCAGCTGGTCAAAAGGGGTGATTATCCCACTGTATTCAGTGTTCGTGCAGCCTCACCTGGAGTACTGTGTGCAGTTCTGGGCTCTACAATTTAAGAAGGATGTGAAGTCCTTGAATGCATCCAGAGGAGGGCAACAAAACTGGTGAAAGGGCTGGAAGGCATGTCCTATGAGAGCGGCTAAGGACTCTGGGCTTGTCTAGTTTGGAGAGAAGGAGGCTGAGGGGCGACCTCATTGCTCTCTACAGCTTCGTGAGGAGGAGAAGTGGAGAGGGAGGTGCTGAGCTCTTCTCCCCGGTATCCAGTGACAGGACGCGTGGGAATGGTTCAAAGCTGCACCAGGGGAGGTTTAGGAAACATTTCTTTACTGAGAGGGTGGTTGAACACTGGAACAGGCTTCCTAGAGAGGTGGTCAGTGTCCCAAGTCTGTCAGTGTTTAAGAGGCATTTGGACCATGCCCTTAATAACATGCTTTTGGTCAGCCCTGAATTGGTCAGGCAGTTGGACTAGATTGTTGTAGGTCTTTTCCAGATGGAACAGAACTATCCTATCCTATCCTATCCTATCCTATCCTATCCTATAAAACTATTATTTGTTTTTAAAAATCTCTTTTGTTTCTCCCTTATCAAAATATTTATGGCTTTATATTTAGTCAGAGGTTGGTGACTTGAGGATTTTACATTCTAGGTACATACTTTAAAGTTGCAGGTTTGCTATTGAATTGCTGTATTTTAGAATCCCTCATTTGTTTGCCTGTATACCATTTAGCTTAGAGGAAAATAACTATCCTGACCAGTTTCTGTTGATAATCAGTAATAATTGATACTTTAAGGACGCTCCTCTCCAGTAGGACACCAAAGAAACTTGATTTTTCAGCTGGGACATGAACAGAAACAGAGAGGAGTGAAGAGACAAAAATATTTTCTTAGTAGAAAAGGCAATATGGGTGTTCATTTTAGTCTTGAGATCGAGAGCAAGATAACCCTCAAGGACAGTTTGTATGGAGGGAAAAACCTGAAGGAAAGAATTTAACAAAAATTTATGATTTTTTTCCAGGCCTTTACTCTCTTAAATAGGAAAGTAGAAGTGTTTAAAATGCAGAACTTACTGTTATATTATGTCATATGTGCATGAAGAGATAAAATCACAAAACAGAAAAGTCACATCTTCATTGGTATGCTGTCAAGCAGTGGTGTGAGAGGCTGTTCCAATTCTAACACTTAACATTTGGAAGAAGGATGATATTCCTATTACCAGAAGACATATCAAACATCAGGTCTGCACTTGAGCTGTGATATAAACTTAGATATGGTTTAAAACCTGCTTACCTTTTAAATTTTATTTGTGTTTATTTAGCAATGGATTACTTTAATGATAAGATTGTTACATCTTTTCTATTAAACATAACTAGGTTTTAATGAAGATTAATTAATTTAGATCACTTGCATGTTTATAAACACAGTGTTGCCCATCAAAAAGTTTAGGATGGCTGAAACGTGTATAAAAGGAATCTGTAAGGGATGTTCAGATTTACACATAAACTTAGGGAAGTCTGTTGTTCAGACTCCTAAAATGTTTCAGTATCATGTATTTAACTTCAGATGTAAATGTATTATGTTTGTGGGAATATATATAAAGTATTCAATATGAAATGAGATTTTCTTTGGGAAGCAATTACTTCCTCATTTAGCCATACAATTTAGAATAGATTTACATAAGAAAATACTTTAAATGTGATATTGTTTTCTGAAATCCCACAAAAAATCTTCCCCTTTGCATTATTTATCTTTTCTGCACTACTACTCCCCCTCCCCCCTTCAACTGTCTCAGTAACTTTTAAGTTCGTTTAATTGGCAGGTGTGATGGGTGAGAACACAGAATCTATACTGAATGATCACAAACCCTGGGTGCTTCACTCGAAGATATTCCTTTTTCCATATGTCTGTCTCATTTGTGATTACATGATCAACAGTTGCCAAAGATTTAATTGCTTATTGAGAGACATTAAAATTCTTCGTGACTGCACAGATTTATACTTGTTTTTCATAATACACCTGACCTGAAAAGGAGGAGAAGAAGAGACATCATGATGTCATCTTCGCTAAGGTGAACCAATGTACTGACCAGGAACCATTGCCAATACAAAGCTAAGTTTGGCTCAGAAAATCACTGTAGCTGAGTGGTAAGGATAATGTTACACTACAGTAGAAGTTTTTGCTTATATCATGAGAAATACAGAATAGTTCAATAATTTACAGATATATATTGGGGGCGGGTGTTAATTTTTTTTTTCATTTACTGAGATTTGTTTCTAATTATTGATCCACCTTATCTGACCATGTCTTCTTTGCCTACCTGTCTGTCCATTTATTTTGTCTGATTTTTTCCATTGTTTTTTGTAGGATTGCTCTGAATATGGAATCATGGTTAGACCTATGCTAAATAACCGTATGTGTAGGTAATTTAAAGCAGGAAGCTCACATGAATTAAAGAATAACCTACCTTGGCCATATATTTTAGCTATGTTCATGTATGTTCATGCAGACAGTCAAAATCTGATCATATAATGACTTCCATCAGACTCAAAGTGAAACCTCTTTGAGCATCAAGTAAGCATAAGCACAAGCAAAATGAGAAGATGACCTGAGACAGTAGCAGTATGATGCAGGATCAGTACTCTGGATAATAATGAAGTGAGACCTTGCTCTCCATTCTATGTAGTAGTAGATATCTGTCTTCTTTATGCAAAGTGTGCACAGAACAAAAGAAGAGAAGCTCAGAATTCTTTTTTTTTTCCTCATGGAACTACAAATAGAAAGTCACTGCCTCATGGACATCTCCATGAAGACAGTACAACTTCTGCAAACATTGTTTTACCATCATTACACCCAGTCTGGGCTTTCTGCTTCAGTTTTAGACACCAGCCTATATATTAGAAGTGAATTATGTTTCAGGTGTTTCATTAAGGCTGTACTTCACAATTTTGTGTGAAAAATTACCTGTACACAGATGTTAGCATTCCGTAACAATTCAGACATATTCAAAATCTAAAGTATTCTAAATTCAGGCAAAGAAAAATTAATGGCAGAAAGCCTTAGTCTGTAGAATAGTCCCTCATCTAATATAAATGTTGATTCCCAGAAAAACAGGACCCACCACTGAATGAAAAAAGATCCTTCTGGTCTTGGTTCCTGTTTAAGGAAGATAAGAATTAGAAGACAAATAGTCACATGAAGAGTGAAGACAGAAATTTGTAAACAGACAAGTCAGCTTAGCATCGCTAAACGGTCATGGGAAAATTGCATGATATATCTACCCAAAAATTTGTAGGTAAACATTGGCTTTTTCTGCCAGTCCTGGAAGATGGTTGAAGGCCATGTAAGTGCAGTTAGCATGATGTTGAGTCCAAGTTAATCAGCCCTGCCATTGACTGTATTCATGCTATTTCTGGTTGGTTGAATATGGGCAGTGACACCTTGTGCCACACAGACGTATACTCAAGTGCTCTAAGTTCTACCTCTAGAAGATGCATTTTGGCCACAGGCTCAGATTTATGTGCCTAATTGCTCACTGAAATCACCTAAGTTTGTTTTGAAGATCCAGGTTCTGGTTTGATGGTGGAAGAGTCTTGGGTAAACTGCCAGTGTCTAAGACCTTGAACTTCCTAAACCAGAGTATATTACGTGTTTCTGATCTGAAATCTACTAATTCCTTCTGAAAGTACAGCATTCATTACTCTGAACTTTTTGAAACAAGTATTCCATGGCAGCTAGCAGTTAACATCCTCA
Source organism: Fulmarus glacialis (assembly GCF_000690835.1). NCBI lineage: Eukaryota > Metazoa > Chordata > Aves > Procellariiformes > Procellariidae > Fulmarus > Fulmarus glacialis. The sequence continues at coordinate 71,199 of NW_009207526.1, forward strand.
CAGAAATCAGGACTGATATGTGGGTTGAAGACAGGGCTAACTTGTAGATATACCCTCCTGTATCTATTTCTATTGACATGTCAGAGGAAAAGGCATAGGCAGACATGCAGGTGGCAGTCTTGTGATGACTATGAGAAAGGCTAACAGAAGGTATCACGGGACTTTCTCTTTGAAAGCTCCTGTTTCTCAGAAGTCTTCTAGCATGTTGGAAGGATCAGAGATGGTGCTTAAACTACAGTTATGTCATGACTTTTTAATAAGATGCAATGATTATTTTTATTCATATTTACTTGGTTTCTGTGCACTCCCTCCACCTGGTACCACATCAAACATACTCGCTGAATGTGTTTGGTCTAAATAAATCTTTCTTCTTCTGTTGTAAGCAAGGAGGATCTGAAGTAAGTATGTATGAAATGAATTAGGCTGAGAATCTTAACTGTTCACCTGTGCAAGTAGTCTCTTATACTTGTTCACCTCTGCAAGTATATACCCAGAACAAATTGGCTTAGGACAGCTCTAGTAATGATCATTTGTGCTTGAATATTTGCCTATATTGTTAGGGCAGGACTTGAAAGACAGTAGTAGGATGCCCTGCTCTGCAGCAGAACCGCTGGGTTATTTTAGGCAAATATTTTCTTCTCAGTACCTCAGTTCCATCTCCGTAAAACAAGGATGGAAGTATCAATCTAACCCACATAGGGTTGCACAAAGTCTCAGAGATGCTTAGGTCCTAGGATAACAGGAAAGAAAACATGAGTGGTCCTGGAAGTGTCCATAAAAGAGAAAGTGGTTATAGTTTTAGTATGAGAGCTCCACACTACCTAACTTCAGCAACCTTATTTAGATACCCAAGTTAGATGCTGGAGCCCCTAGATGCTCTGTCTAGCCAATGGAGAAGAAAGCTGCCTCCAAAGGCCAGTTCAGAACACAGCATGAGTGAAGCTCACACCCTGAACTGCCAGCAGAAGTTGTTAATTATACATAAAAACTATTAAAATAACCTCCTGAGTTGCAGGCACTTTGCATTATATAACTCAATCTGCTACAGTTAATATCCACCCTAGGGTTTTCCTAGGATGTGGTTACTACACTAGTCTTCCCTCTTCCCAAAAGAGGTGCCTTATCTTTGACACTTACAAGAGAATTGTAAGGCTGTGCAAAAAAACAGGTACATGTTAAGCCTACAGTTTTCACCAGCCATTTTGATTGGTCACAAAATTTTACATTGCTTCAGCTGATAACATGAAAAATATTTAAACTATCCTAAACAAGATAAATATCAGGAAAACGCAAGGAACTGGATAAAATGTTTTTAGCACAAGAGCATTTTGGGGCTCCCTGAGTTCTATTATGTATTTTCTAAAGTGTGGTATCTGAATTTCTTGCACTCGTTCAGTGCTTTCAGGAGATTCTTGGTGACATGTGAGGGATTTCTGTGCATAGTTAACATGAACGCTGAAGGAAGAGTAGAGCCCTCTAGTTCCCTCCTGTCTGTGTAAATCTTCAGATGTTCTGAGCTGCCTTTTGATATTCTTCAGAAACATAGCTGGAGCATGGTTGAGAATTTAAGTGTGATAATCCCATGTTGCTAGTCATATTATAAGTAATATTAAATGTCAAAAGATAACAAAAGAAAGACTGTCTGTTTTTTTTTTCCTTTTCCAGGCAAAGAAACAGAGAGTTATTCAAGCTATTCAAAGCAGTAGCATATTTCACAGGGTGTGGTAGAAATCTGACTAACATCAGTGCTTTTCTTTTTTCGTTTTTTTAAACGCAGTCAGACTTAGCTGATTTGTACTTATGTTGTACATATGTCTGGGCAACCAAAGGAAGTAAGTGCTAACCAATCTCATAACATGTGCCTTGACAGAAAATATTATAGGTCGCAGAATCCAAAGCTACTGACCACCCACTGTGTTGTATTTATTATTAGGAAAACTCACAGGAAAGCTGCCACTCTCACCAAGTCTGTGCACAGAGACCCAGTAGTAGCTGTCAGTCTTGGAGAAGTCAATTTGTATTGAAATTACAGAAAATACAAATAACAAGTAAGTTTCTGGACTGCCAAATAACGGCCTATTTAGGGCACTTTATAAACTGTTCTTATCCACACTGAGTTTGAGTCAAATTCTGTGATGTGACAAAACGTTTATGAGCCATGTGGGGCATTTATCTTTTTTTTTTTTAATGAATATAGTCTTATTTGCACTGGTAGTGGGTGAGAAGGTTGGAACAAGAGTTAATGCCAGCCAACAAGGTATCAGCAAGGAGGTTGAGCAATGATGGCTGCAGTTACGGCTGGGTTGAGCTTTGCACTTTTGGAAGGCATTCAACCTCCTTCTGAATTAAAAATATAGTAAAATGTAGCCAGAGGATAGACAAGGAGCTGGGTAAGAGACGAAGATGATGAAATAAATATCAGACCTTATTTATGTTTTGTCTAGAACTGAGTTCTCAGTTCAGCGTTTTCTTATTTTCTGGTCTATTTTGATATGTAATAAAACCCACGTCTTTTCAGAATGCTGCTAAAAGCATCCTGGCATGGCTTCCTGGTACATGTTTTTTCAGGGCTCTGCAAGCCTTCAGTTTGGATACAAATGCAGAAGGCCTGTCAAGTGCTAGGATCTAAACTAGAACCAAGCATCCCTCTTCCATCAAAAAGCTTATTGACCAGAAAATGATTTCAGGCTGACCAAAAATATTTATGAATTCTGTTGGATTTGGCAAACCATTTTGGATAAACAAAACAACAAAAAAAGGAAAATTTCTCTTCAGAAAAATCTGCTTCGTTTCAGTCTCTTCAAAAGAAAACATCTTAGTATTGCCAAATGACAGATTTGAAAATTGTCCTTAGAAACAGATTTTTAGGAAGGGTTTTGTAAAACCTCACACAAAACAAAATGTTTTGGGCTGACCCACAGTAATTCTTCCCCCTTCCCCCCTCTGGTCTCTTGAGCAAATTGACAACGTTTATTTCAAGCAGACCTGATTTTTTTAAAATGTCTTTTTTTTTTTTTTTTTGCAACTTTTCAGTTTTGAGTAGTGTTAAATCAACTTAGATATATGTAGCTCTGCACTAAGATATCTCATAAACACTTCCTGCTCTCAGTGTCTTATAATGGCTTTCCTGTTTTAGTGCTGGCACTGCTGACCCCTTGCAGCTTGCAGTAACAGGGTTAATTTTTTAGTTCAGGGCAAGAGGGAATTGTGTGACATGGCTCAAGCTGTAATCACACCTACTGATGAGGCTTCCAGGTCTGCAGCATCACATTTGTCTAGGGCTGACTGGATGTAAGCTGCAAATATCTAGAGCACAAATATACCGTTACTATTAAGATCCTAACCCAAATCCCAGAGCAGTGCACTTTTCTCCACTAACACACGACTTTCTGCTATTTGACTGCAATATTTTCTAGGTGCTTATCTCTTGTTTTCAGCTAGTCACCTCAAATGGTTGTAGAGATTCATTTTTCCTTTTCAGACAAAGGCCTGCTCTTGTCAACAAATTTTGTATGTGCTTTTAGGGTTAATGAAGTGTAACGAGCACTGTTGGCTTTGCTTGCTGAGCATGTGGGTGTCAGGACTGTGGAAACAGGCTGGCTAGCAGGCGCTTTGGGACCAGGAGTGACAGGGATGCTGGTGAAGTATTCAGGCTTGGGGCTGCTGTCAAGAACTGGTTAGAGCTGCGCAGGGACTGGAAGGGCAAAAATAGGATCAAAGTAATGAATCAATAAAGCAGCGATATAAATCACTCCAGAATCTGACAGCCTAGCCCACCTGAGCGAGAGAAACTCTTACCTTCTGTTTGACTGTATCTTTTTATTGTATTGGGAGGGTTTGAACTTCTTGGTGACCTTACATGAGGTCTCCCTTGTAAGTTATTAGCCTAGCTGGCAAATCATTGAAGGGAAGCTGAGGCACAATAACTACAGCATTGTGTCCTGCTAACAGAGGTCACCCTGCAGGTAGCAAAATATTGTACTTTTAAATGGTTGAGCTGGTGTAGATCATGGGTTGCTTTTTGCTAGAGGCTTTCAACAATACAACAAATATGTTTAATCCAGTATACGCACTATACATTCACTTGGTAGGGACAAAACTGTCTGTCCATCTCTCTCTCAAACCATGGTGATCTAAACATAATCAATGTTAAACACCTATCTTCCTTATGTAAGAAGTGTGTTTCAAAACACCACTATCAGTAGTGGTGCGACAGGACATAAAGGGGTTTACTGGGATATAAGGCTGAATTTCTGAATTGTGTCACTGGGGTCTTTGTGCCGACATCATTAGGAATTTGGCTGTTCCCTCACACCATGAATATATGTAGAGACAGAACCGAAGCACAAAGGTGCAATACTCTGTGTTAAATTTACATGTGTAATTAGCCTGCCAACGAGTAAGAATGCTATTAACTTTATTTGAGTGCATACAAGAAAGGACAGGGATGCTAAATGCTCTAGTTATATTCCAGATGTCACTTGATCCATCCAACTCAGCTTCTTCTCTGTAAGACTCCTCCCTGTATTCATGGGATTCAGCCTTTTCTGACTCCTTCCTCTGCTCATCCTGCTTCTCAGGGAGGTAATGGTTATAGCAAACTCTGCTGCAATGTAGAGATGCTGAGAAAGCTTCCTGGTCTGGCAATATTGTTGAGAGGATGCTCTGTGCTGCCGTTGCTAGATTTCTGTATGTGGAAATTCTTCTGATATGGAGCTAGCTTAGGCGTCCTTGCACTGTGTTGACTTAGGCACAGCCTTGAACTCAAGGTTTAGCACTCCCACCACATTGCTTGCTCGGACTGAACTTGAGCCTGAAGATATTGACCTTTTTTGGTATGGTCACAAATGCAAGCAGGATGTCTACTAAGAATGTAAAATACATAGTGATAGTAACCCAAAAGAGATGGCTTATGCAATAACCCTCCCCCCAATTAATGTTGCACGTCTCGTAAAATGAATCTCCTCTTCTGCTTTTCTCTGCAACTAAGCTATGAATATCCTGAATTTCTAGAAAAAAATCCCTGGTCAACCCTGCAGTGTCCTTTTTTTACTAAGAAAATCTTTCTTTATCCTTTAAGCTGTCAAGGTCCAGCTGTTCCCAGAGTTCACTGTTGTGTCAGGAAGGAATTACTTTAACACTTCCATAAAAAAATATTTGCTCATGCAGACTGTTTAGTTTTGACTGTTGTTCAAGGGACATTGTCTCTTTGCCACCACTGGCTGTTTCTCTACCTCTTAAGCAGTCCACTTTGCTGCCCACCGTGAGCCATCCTCTCCCAGCCAGCGTGATCGTGCATGACTTTCACATTCGGTACCCTGACTGCCAGAGTTGGATCATACCCTCATGACCCATATAAAATCTGTTATCAATTTTCTCTTGCTATGAAATATAAATTATTAACAGACCTTAAGCCTCTGTTACACTAACTATTTAAAGTCATGAAATTTTTTCTTTAAACAGTAGAAGCAAAGACATTACAGCAATTATTTTTATTCTGCAACATAAGTGGATTAGATTTATCACTGTTGGTTCAGGTCCCACAGTAAAGTAGGTTTATTTATTGTTAGCTTGGGTTAACAAAGGAAAGGAGGTGTCCAAAATCCTTCCACACACATCTGTTAGATTTGAACATGAGAGCTCTGGTGCTTGCTTTTACTCCTTTGCCTGCTTCATTGCTCTCAGCCTGGAGAGTCAGAATAGTGCTGATGGGAGAGTACAACCACTCCTCACAGAGTGAATCCTGTCGGGCAAGCACACAACTGAATATGTAGTTGTGTCCTAACATAAAAATAAATGTGAGTATAGATGCTACAGAGACATTTGCCAAAGACTTTTTTATGGAGATACGCAAATGTGCATGTCCTATTCCTCCTAAGAATTAACAAATGTGTTGGGCTCTTCAACAGTTTAACCAAAATGTTATTTTTTCTGCTTTTAGGATGATGGGTTGGGCTTGGGTGTCTGCTGCCATGGGAAAAGGAGAGGTAGGGAGACAGGACTGAGCTGGGATGCTAGGGGAAGTCACTGCAGAATCAGACTTGCCATCCCTGCTGCCGACAAACAGTTCAGGGTAATAATTGCTGTAATTTCTGTTCCTTCTCCTCCTCTCTGTAGCAATAGCTCGTACCCTGACCCCTCCTCAGGAGCATCAGTGCAATCTGTCTGGCTGCCCAGGGGTCCAGCCTGGGCAGCAGAGAGAGGAGGGCTCCGGGCTGCTCTGCTGCCCCAGCAACTCCCTGTGCCTCGAGCTGCTAAACGGTGAATTATTCAGCTAGCTTCAGGGGGGTCCAATGGGTGCTGGCAGGTTCAGAAAGATTGGGGAGATGGCAGCTGGAAGCAGTCAGATGTGCTGTTTCTACCTCTGTGCTACTGTATGCTCTCCTGATGGGGGGTCCCACAAGGCGATGCAGGTCCCAGAGACGCTTAGCTGAGTGGATCCTGAAGGAGCTGAATGGCTGAATTAAAATTGGGTATCTGCATTTTAGTTTGTTAATCAAACACTTTTTTTGCAAAAGAAACAGGGTTTTCTCTGGAAGCCAGACCAAAGCCTGTTTGATTAGTGCATTTATATTATACTTAACTAGTTAGCCTTAGCAGTCTCATAGGATGTATTTTTAATTTCCTGCCCAAAATGTCTGTGTGATGTTGTGGCATGTTTTTAAACAGCAGATGTTTTCACAGAAGATGCATTGGTGCTTCTACAATGACTGTACATCTGATTTGCAAAGTACCTTGAGATCCTCCAAATTCCTCATGGGAAATATTGTCTCTGGCTTGTATTTCTCTAAGGTTGGTGGATTCATTAAAAATCCTGGGAATTTCTACATAATGATTTTGTAGAAATGTCGTCCGGTTTTCATAACTTTTTAGTATGTCAGTTAATTCTTGCCTCATGACAGGTCAGTTCTTTAACAACAGAGTTCTCCATCATTGGCTTGACATCCAAGCATCGACAGTCCACTATTTAAAAGCAAACATTGTCTAAGACACCATACATAATTATTTTCAATGTCATACAGTCATTTTTCTGCAATCAAGAGATCCCACAAATTTTGCCTATTATAGGCACAAGAAATAATGATCAGGACAAAATTTCTGGGTTTTTGTATAATAATGTTGTGTTCTTAATTTTTTGTAACTGGAAAAAAACCCCGCAGTTCTAGTTATCAGGCCAACATCAGTTAACATACAATCCACTTTCAACTGTGAACTATAATTCATGGATCAACGGGAACATAATGTTATGGTGAAGTACTGAAAAGCATTATATATGATCTGCTGGCTGTATTTAACACTACATCTGAATTTAAATTTGAAAGAAAAACTTAACGTTTTACAACTATTTTCTGTGGACAATGATTTGTCCTTTCTGCATGAAGCACTTTAATTTTAAGTGCCACAAACACCTTATAAACTAGCTAGGGTACACAGTATTTTACTGGGTAAGTTTACATGGAGACACTGAGGCACACCCAAGTTGAAACCTGGATTTGAAAGAGTCTCTGATGGAGCTCAGAACAGAGTCCCAGACTCCTCATTCTCCACAGACAACGTAAAATACTGGACTGCAATCAGTTTTGCTGCCTTTAGCACGCATTCCACGTCCTCAGGAGGGCATGGCATCTCTGATGTGAGAGCTTAAATCTTCCAAGCAAACATTTATGTAAGAAACATTAGTAATTTAACTGTGATACTGAGAGGAATAGTAGTTTGTGTTTCTATTTCCTTAGAAAAAGACCAAGGACCAAACTCTTACTAGATTAAATAAAAACCCACTTTCTTTTCTGTTGTCTGGGAAGAATTCATAGAGGGATTTGGCCTGTTTTCTGAATCATGAGCTTCTTTGAGGTTTACACATTGCTCCTATTCCACCCTTCTCTCAGCCAAGTAGAGACTTGATTTCCATGATGCGTTTCATCTTCCTGAACAAATAGCAGTCTCTTCTGTTGTCCTCTGTAGTTTTCCCACCTGATTTCTTTCTGTCTGAGAAAACTAGATACGCCATTCAGCAGGGGTCTTATTTATATTGTGTGCACCCATTTCCCAAACTTCTTTTGGCCTATCTTCATTTCTGGCTCGCTGTATTAAAGACTTTAATTTTTTCTTTCATATACAATTACACATGCTTGTTATCCTTCACAGGACAATATCGTCTCTTAGTGTGAATGAGCTCATACACGCCATATTGGTGGTAATTTCAGAGTTTCCGCAATAAGCGGAGACATCTTCAATGCAAACTTTATAGCTGGCACATCCCGTTGCTGTGCTGCTCTTTAAGTTCCTATTGTCTCCTGGGACACACAGAGGCCTCTTTCTGCCATCACCCCATTTTCACACCCTTCTTTCTGTGACTTTGCAGCAAGAATTCCCATTTATTCTGCTGGGAGACCTTACCACAACGGAGATTGCGAAGGTTGCTCTTTCAGCCCCAAACTCCACAAAGACCCATGAGAAAAGCGATTTGCTTTATGTCTGATGCCAAACAAGTACCACACTTGAAGATGCAAATAATGAAACGTGGTGTCGAAATGCATAAGGGCTTTCAGAGGTGGATGTTCGTTAGTGCTGGAGGTTGGCCAGCCTAGGCTACAGACTTGCTGCTGCATTTCGTTCTTCATGTACCATGTATTCTGCACTGAAGCTGAATGCACTCGAAGGGACAGCACTAGTGCCTGTGTCATTATCTGTCCTGCTTTGGGAAAACTGAGGCTCTCTATTAGTTTAGCCTCTCTTAACTAAGCCTAACCTCCAAAATCCCAAACCAAATGTATCAGAAAACTAACAGGGCGTTTGCTCCATTTGTGATACTCACTCTGTCTTGTGGGATCTGCCCTCTCCTCCACTCTCTGCACAGTTCCAGGATTTAGAAAGTAAGCTCCCCAGAGGAGAGTATCCAGCTATCCAGAAGGGGAGAGGAAAAGGGTCCTAATCCCATCTGGTCCATTGACAGCACCAAAACAATCACCAAATAATAGTTTTTATATCACTACTTGGCAATGAAAGACTCCAAAGCTTTTCAAGATAAATATTATCTTGAGATGAAATGCAATAGTCCCTTGTTTTCTGCTTAAAGATCTTACCATCATCAAAATTATTACAAATTCTGATTTCTCTGTTAGTTTCTTGGGATTGTTAATAGAATAAAATTTAAACTTAGTATAGCTTCTTTCACCTTTTAGGGGTCCCAAAAGCTCTACAAACAACATACGGGAATTGCTTCACTCTGTGCAGAGTTGCAGTCATTTCCAGACTGAAATACAGCAATGATTTAGCATTGCTATATAAATTTTTAGAGAGAACATCATGAGAAATGTCGTTTGCAGTAGAACTGCAAAGGGGACTTTGGTCTGCAGGATGTAAATTTCTGGTTGGAGTCTGACGCAGATAGCTGAGCAAACGGTCTCGTAAAGCAGCAGTGTGGGATTGTCAGTGTTTCTGATCTCATTGCCTCTTGTCCAGCAGCAATGTCCTCCAGCATTGTGCTGCTGTGTCTGCTCCACTCTGACTCAGAAAGGAGAATGTCACCTACTGAGTCATCGGTGTCCTCCGTCATCTTGGGTTTCACTGGAAATTTTTAATGCATGTGGAGAGACCAGAGTCAATCCCAATTGCTTTGTGAATGAGCCTAATGCAAGATTTACTAGGCAGAAACAGGACTGGATCGCGTCTGCAAGGCTCCCTTTCTGAAGCAGACCTCTGCAGCCCGAGCCAGTCTCCTCTCACCCTCCAGTTGCCTTTTCTCTCAAGGATCTGTTTTGCCTGACCTGAGCTATTCGCTTTAATTTAGGCAGTGTGGAACATGTCGCTGCTCAGCAACTTGCTGAAGTCTGTGATCTACTATCATTATTTCATTTCAGTGCCTCATCAGCTCCCAATGTGCTGGTTGATACATTAGTAATGTTTTTTGCATGCATTTATCACTCCCAGGTGTCATGCAAATGTTACGGGGACTGCAGCTGGTTTGCAAACCAGGTAGCAGGGCTGAGGCTAGACTTCTCAAGCAGAGACGACTGCAAAGCAGGATTTAATCTTAGCCACAGGCTGCAACCATGACTATTAGGTTAGATATCAAAAAGGTCAGTACTTTCGAGATCAAAGCCATGGCCAAATGGCAAGTTAGGGAATATGTGTAGTGAAGGATCCTAGGGAACTTAGGGACTTGTATACATTGGCTGCTTAAACCCGAGGCCACTGTTGGTTGTTAATGTAAATTCACTTGTATTATAGCTTTGCACAGGAAGTGTTATCTTTTAAAATACTAAATTCTAGTCATTTGGCCTAAAATCTCTCTCACTGTCAATGAATGCTAGATTCAGTGGATAATTACACTAATTTATTTTCAATAAATTTCAAATTAAAATGATATACTGTGGAGAGACCTGATTGAAAATCTTGCTGTTCTGTTCCTCATTTGAAAACTTGTTTGCAATTAGTCAAGCTGTCAGATACCCAGGGAATGTGTTTATTTATTTATTTTTACTGAAGTGGGGGGAAAAAGAAAAGCTATTTCTGTAACTATGTGGGAAAGCCTCTGGTAATCCTTTTTTCTGCAGGCAAGATTTCAGAATACAGGGATCATAGTTCACCATGAGATAGCTTTTATATTTTGCTTTAGTATGTTGCTTTACAGTGGTACTAGCATCAATCACAGGCTATTTAGTAGGTGCAAGTCCTAAAAAAAAAAAATCAGATGCCTGAAATTAGATGTAGGGTGTAATCTTTAAATCCTTTCTCCCCTCCTTCCCTCCCCAGAGCTATGAGCATGGATTTTACTTCGCCTTCATCTTCTTGGGGCTCTCAGCTCCGGCTGACGCTGAGCAGGAGATTTGTGTGGTACCACCGCCAGAGCAGCAGAGCAAGGTGCTGTGCCGCACTCCTCACCTAATAGCATCTTGGCCATAACACTTACCCAGAAAGTAAGGTAACTGAGGTTTGCCTTTTTCTTTCCAGGAGAGTGCTCCAGCTGCCTGGCGGGTGTTTCCTCTGGGAAGGAAGCGCTCTTCCTGCTCATCAGGGCTGCACCGGCTGCAGCAACCGGAGAGGGAACATTGTAAGGGTGAACAAGACTTTTCCACCTCGTTGGCAAGAAACTCACTCAGCAGGTAGAAGGGGCCACAGTGCATTTCATTGCCTCTTGATACATAACTTCTTTCATGTGCAAATACAGATGCAGTTCTGGGAAGGGCACAGCATTCCCTCCCTCCCCCGAGTGACTTAACCACAGAGGTACTGAACAGTTTTTCTCTTCCTCCTCCCCTTCCTTTTTACTGGATTGTTTTTTCTCCTTTTTTCCCCTGTTCCTCCTCATGTTGTATCTTTGCACCTGGCTTTGCTGAGGGACCACTTTATAGAAAGCTTTTGTATAGCAGTCTTGAGTAAAATTTAAGCTAGAATTTTTCAAAAGCACAAAAAGCAGAGGGATGTTTTAGGCCATGGTCAAATAAACACTGCCCGTGCTGGTTGAAATGTTACTGCCCTGTGCTATCTGCTGCTGCTCCTGAAAGTCAGGAAAGACAGGGTTTAGTTTAAGATGGTTCCCAATTCATTTGAAGCGAGCAGGGTTAACTCGGACCAGCAATGCAAAGTGTTCAAGCATGTAGAGACCTCCTAAGGTCAGGGCTGCCTTATGGAGCACCGGATCCTGTATGAAGTTATGGTAAGGGATATCACTTGCTACAAGAAGTTTCTGTTCTGGATATGAGATGAGAACATGTAAATAAACCAACATACGAGTGAAAAGAAGGGAGAGAGAAGCTGGACTGGCAAACTGCAGAATTCTTATGTGCAACAATCTAGAAAGCAGCAAATAGCAGAAAAGTCATGGGCTTTCACTGTCCTGATCACATTAATAAGAAAATGCTGAGATAGCAATTGCAATGATTTTAAATTTGTGGCAATGTGGCCAACATTATCTAATATTTAAGTGGACTACGTAAGCTTGCTTAATCTTAGTGCTAGAAATGATTTTTTCCTACTGCGGAGCAACAGGAAAGCAGCTATAGATATATTCCCTGGCAAAATCACCCCTCTGAAGGCAAGATATCTTTCTGAATTGCAGAATGAGCTCCTTAAAGTAAATGGGCCATTAGTGATTGAATTCAATCATCCAGACGATAGCTCTAGCTGGCATCGGGGCCGAGTGCAGAATGACAGATTTTACTCCACTTCATGGGCAGTCATCAAGAGCTCTCCCGAGACAGAGTAAAAAGAGGAAAGTACTTGCTGGGTCAACCTGAGGGATGGCTGCATCGTGCACAGGTACGTGCTAGACAGCTTGGATGCTAACAGGTGTGATGCTGCAGCAAGCGTGTTGGCTTTCCTGCACACCACAGCAGCCACGTGGGACCTGCGTACAAACTGGCAGTGGGGAGGAGAGGAAGAAGCAGTCTCCCACATCACTGCATTTTTGCTGTTATCTCAACCCTCTTGGAGTCACCTCTGCACAGGAAGTGACTGCACCGCTGGTGCTGGGGTCATGATGACCTGAGCTCTTCCTTCACGTCCTTGGTGCTTGGTCAATGTGTGCCTACAGCATCGCCTACAGCAGACCCATCCGTCAGCCCCGTGACCTGTCTCTAGGAGACAGCTGCCCTCTTATTTCTCTCGGTTTCTTTGTCTGCACAGTCTTGATTCATTGACACGGGTGAAAAAAACCCCAAAACCTACCTTTTCATACCAAGGTTATTTTGTTTTTAAGCCAGACCACCTCACTCAGCTCGCTTAGCCAGTGCAGGCAGGCAGGACTGGAAGGACAGGAGGTACTGAGAGAGCGGCAGCAATCAGGGGAGCCATGGGGAAACAAAGCAGCTCCAGACAGTACCCTCCTACCTCCAGGTTATTTCATCAGCCCCAGATCAGCAGCAGACAGGTTATTTCATCTACCTGGAGACATGGATTGATGTGTCTTGGGGGATGTGCCGCAGGAGGGAAGAAGTTTGAGATTACTTACCTCTCTGACTGTTTCTGTTATAATGTGCTGCAGAATCAGGGTGGCAACTGATTAAAAAACATGATAATTCGAGAGATCTGCTGGACATCTGCAAAAATTCACATGGTTATCTGTGTCTGAAGAGGGGAAGCTAACTTTACAAGAAAAGCATCAAATTAAAAACTGGTAGGAACCAAACCCACCTGCTACCTACATAGCAGACACACAGACACACGCAGACACTTGTTCTGCCTAAAGGGTAAACACAAGGCTCTTGTCTCCCGAAGGTGCAAATCTTAAAAGCGGTACCTTAGTGGAAGAGGTGCTGGGAAACCAACATGTAACTAGTGCTGGCAGCATCCTAAATTCACGATTTATAGCTGTGATGCTAACATTGACATAGGTGGGCTATAAACATGTTCGGAGCCTACCTTATTGTGTCAGTAACAGTTTCTTGTTATCTGTTTTCTTCACTTTGAACACACAAGCCAGCTGGCCTTCCTAGTCCACTCCCATGTCTTTTCTAATTTGACAGGGAAGTGGTTCAATTAATTCAAATAATTCAATGTAAAACATATTATTTTTTCTCTGTTGCTTGATGGTGTCCATTTAAATAGCCATAGGCATTTGGGTCCAGCAGATTTGCATCGAAAGCTCATGTAGGAAAATGAATGAGCTGACCATAAAAAGCTACCATTTCACCACAAAACCCTTCAGGTTTTCTTTGTAGGCAAAAAATTGCCCTGTGTGGACAATAACTGCTCCACAGATACAGCTCTCCGTTGTCATCCACAGGCAGCCTCTCTTTGTAGGTGTCGTTCTAGGATAACATGCTGCAATAAAGACTGGCTTGGGCTTCCAGGTCTTTGATCAGAAGGAACTTGAAGGACTGAGTTGGATCAATAGAGTCAGTTTTAATTAGGATGTAATAATGAGTGTCAAAAGCTGCCAGACCCTGGCTCAAGCAGAGTAAGAAAGGATCAGGATCCAACCTCAAAGGTGAGTGAAAGAGCAAGTCTATAGAAGACGGGAATTTTGAGGGAAGTGAGAATATCACTGATAAGGTTTAGGAAAAGCCAAACAGCAAGAAAGTAGGCAGCACACTAGCTGGGATCTTGGCACAAAAATAACAATAAACATTTTTCCCAAGTTGTTCTGTAGATGCTGACAATATTACCAGTGCAATCAGTTGTACCTCAGTCTGGATCCTTTTCTTGGTGTAGAGTGACTGCCTTCAGGTTATATTCATCTAAGAAGACAGAAAAATTAGATAGTGCCAAAACATGAACTGAATTTTGATAAGCATTTGCTTTTAAAAGGTTGTACAGAATTTGATTGCAATCAGCAGCTCAGGGTATGCTAGTAATTTTCAGACACCTTCCATATGCTTTAATATTTGGCTGTAGGTACATGCACAGTCAGGATTTTAGTAAGTAATTTAGAAGTTCGTACACAACTTTTCAGAGCCTGATTTCAGTCCATCTCCTTGATTAAAGCCCATGTACTTCACTATTCATTAACTCAGTTCTATAGTAATGCCAAAGATTTGTCTTTTGGCATATTTCTCTGGTTATCATGTGGCTTTTCTGATAGAAAATTTGTCCAATATTCGTAAAATATACGTTGAAATATTAACTCATGTTTCGTTTTTGTCATGTTGAATCAGAATCTGTCAATGTGCGCTTGGAATATTATTTCTTTTAACAAATAGTTTCATTTCTTTTAATGATAAAGCTATTATTGTACATGACAGTATCAGGACTTTATTTACTTAACATTCTGTATCCTTTAAAGTTCTGCCAGAATAAAACCACACCTTTATTTGCCATTATAACTAAGTATTTGAAAATTAGATCAGAGTTTGGGTGCTTGCCCCTGATAAGGAAATAGATAGGTGATTATTATAATTGAGCAAAAGGCAAATGCCTTCAGAGGGTCGGGAATTTCGCTATCTTACTTCACAAAATGGTAAGAGAAACCAAGCAGCCTGATGGGCTCCGAGCCAAATGGTTATCATGTTATAACCACATGGGTCAAATTGTTTGCCTAATCACTTTATATTCAAACATACACACACAGAATAAAAATTTTCCAGTTTAGAGGAAAATGTAATATCTTAAATGTCTCAGAATAGTCTATATTTATCCCTTTCAATGTAGTGGGTGTTTCATGACATATTTTGATATTTGGCTGTGGACATGTAACTTTTTATAGCTGCAGCTATGCTGCCTTGAATGAGTTCTTGCCCTTTAGCTTATTCTCAATACTTATCACTGCTACTCTTTTGGAGATGGCAACCTCAAATCTGCTGGTGGAGCTACTTGTGAAACTCTACCTATTTCAGTCAAGATAAGCTAGGTTAACAAAGACCTAATATTTAAACTGAGACAAGTCTAATGAGCTAGCTTGAAGGAAAGAAGCAAGGCAATTGTATTGCAAATATCCATCTGTCTGTGTCTTGCCAAAAATTTCTGAATCCCTCAACCAGACCTGACAGAGAGCCTGAAGAGTCAAGCTTTGTGAAATTTTGTGGCTAGGTACTAATTAGTTTATACTCTCCCTTTTTTCTCTGCTGATTTGCAAGAAGAAGAAAAGTTTAACAGTATGATTAAGTGAAATAGGAAGAACCTTTTAGGATGACTTTTTCACATTTAAGGCGGGGGTGGGGGGAAGGTAGTGAACCACGTAATGGAAGAAGAGCAAATGGAAAAGGCTCAACACAAGCTTAATTCAGTCAGATTACTCTCTGGTGCCAACAGTGAGACAGAGACAGCAGTAACAGGTATATATAGTTATCTCAGGAACCTCCGAGTCCAAGTAACAGGAGGAGGAGAAGGGGTATTATCATCCATTCTTGCAAGAGACGATAGGTTTTCTTCTCAGAAAAAAAAAATACGGCAAAGGAAAACTCAATAGAAGGAAAAGTAGCATCAGTATGAATGCTTGAAGCAAGAGCTATATCCAGGAAGTTAACAATGTGCAATGCCTGTTATTGTCTGCTTAAACTTTACAGAGAGGCTGCAGAAGCCTGCCTGTGGGAGCTCACCCCTGCACAAGGCCCTGAGGTACTTTCCAGCAATAATATGTTCTGAGTTTTTCCTCTAATTTTTCAAACAATAAGCATAGAGGGCAAAAAGGCAGCAAACAGCTGTTGTAGCATGGCAGATGATATTTATATTTTTTGATTCTGAATGATAATGGCAAAGGGCTAAATCCTGCCCTTTTTTACACCAGTGTCTAGATCCCATCAGAGTCGCCTCGGCATTATGAATAAAATTTAATTCTCCTCTTCCAAGTTAGCGAAATTTGTTTTGTGGTGTTAGCAAACCAGAGTAGAGGTCAGCAGGGTTTAAGAGAGGAAGGGAAGAGGAGGCTGGGAGACCACAGGGCAGGGACTGGTTGAGTTTCAGAGGGGCAGCTAAGAAGGAAGAATTGAAGTTTGGGGTCTTTTTCCTCTCTTACTCCCTCCTTGCTGCACATGCACTTTCAAGATTCACAGATCTGCACCATACCTTTCACTGCATCTGCCTATAGCCATACTTAAATCTGTCCCCTTGAAAAAACTCCATATACAGTCTACCCTGCCTCCATTCTCACTGTCCAGCTGCCCCCAGTTCTCACCTAAGTCTGGAAAAGAGACAGATCTGGGTTCACTCATGCTGTAGAATAAGAAATGTATGTGCTGCACCTGGCTGAGCGATTGGTACTCCTGCAGAATTTTCCTGAAGGGCGGTGAATGTGACTTCTCACACTCCACCTGTAAGGGCAGCAGCCAGTCTAAGAAAGAGTTTGGGACGGGTCATTCAGGAGACTTATGGTGAAGGCAAAGTACAGCTTGCTAAAGTAAATAGGGGATGGGATCACAAAGATGATTGAAAAAAGCGGGGGGAGATTTTATGCATTGTAAGATTGGTTGGTAATAGAAATGGCTTGTGGCCCATGGGAGGATTTGTTCATTCACTTCTTACGTCCTAATATCATGGAAGTGTTCCTATTTGTAGACTCAGTACAAATTAAAAATGCAACACATATTCACTAGACTAAAGTTAATGGAGAACATTTAACCTGAAACTTCCCAAGCAAGAGAAATGAAGATGGTGAATTTAAATGGACTTGCAGAAGGAAAACTAGGGGAAGGCTGGGGTCATACGGTCAATTTTTCAATTTTGGGATTGATGATTAAGAAAAACAAAAACCGTGATTAATACATGATGTGGGATGCCTCATTCATTCAGAACAACTCTGGAAGACCCAGAAATAATCCTTGGAGTTCAGGCGAAGGAAATCACTCAGTTTCAACCGATCTCCCACAACGGTCAAATACCCATCACGTTGTACTTGTTCTGAGCTACTATTCTTACTTTCCTGAGAAAGACTTAATGGAAGATACAGTGTCAAGTTGGATTATTTGGATCCAATTCACTTTTCCTAAATATAATAGTTGAAAGTGAGCCACAGTTTACTGTGAGCCATTGAATTAATTAAAATTTGAAACTTGGGCAGGCCATAACTGAAGGTGGACAACCGTGTATGCATAATTTCTCTTCTTTCCCCCCTGACCAATTCCCAACAAATCTACAAAAACCAGCAAACATTTCATTAATGGGCTTTACTTCACCTTGATATTCGCAGACTGACATTTGATTGGGCTTTCACCTATCTTGCCCTGTTTTGCCTATATCCTTGGCATTGATTTGAGCCATTTTCAGTGAAGTATGGATTGAAACATCTTAACAACTGAATGTTTTTTCTTGTGCTTCTAAGTCAAGAATGTAGATTCATTTCTTAGATTAACATGAAGGCTGTTCACCCTCATCACATATCCCTGAAGGGAGAAATGGTAGCACAGTCCACATGGATGCCTGGAAATTTGAGTGAGAGTTTAGGATATGGGGTATGGGAGGGGGCAGGCAGCTGGACCATTATTTTTAGCTTCCAGGAGAGAGATGCAGACAAAGGATCTATACCTATAAATATGCTTATACGGTCCCAGCCAGAAGCAGTGCCTTGGCTTTGGAAACTTGAAGCAGACAAGCAAACCGGACTAGAACCAACAGTAACCTCAGTACTACTCAAATTGGAGAAACCTAGCACTACCAAAATGGGCAAAACACAAGAAATCCAGTATTCGGTGGCAGGCCTTTTAATTGATTAATTATAAGGTATTTTAGGTTAGTTTCTTGTAATTATAATTATTGTATCATTACATGTTACTATAATTTTGATACTGCATTAAGTGTTTTATATCATGTTATATCATTATTGCAGTATGCATGTGCTTTATAAATCTTGATACATTCATCAAGATCTCACCCATGCGAGGGGTCGGATGGGGGGTGTGGGCTAGGTGCTGAGTGAAGCCAGGATTTGAAGCCAGGGTGGGAGCTGTTGAGCCTGGCAGTAGGGAAGGAGCAATGGGGAGATGAAACCTGGGCTTGCCGGTGGAGGCGATCATGGTACTGCAAGAACCATAAGCACAGGGAAACTATCGAGACGGGGAAATGTATGCACAGCTGCAGTAGGGCACACTGCTGCAGGACTCTATGAGTGAAATTGTAGCTCTTTTGAAATCAGCATGAAATTTGCCCTTGAATTCAATGTAGCAAGAATGTCCCCCTTTCTTATCAATACTACTTTGTTTGCCTGCTAAAAGAGAAAAAATGCTTAGGTTTTGCTAAGTTTTGTATTTCTACTTTTCAAATCTTCAGCAAATTATAAAAACAAACAACAAAAATTTTAATTGAAAGCACGTGAAGTTGCTGGGTGACTGGCTGGGCATCTATCACTCCCTTTACAAAAGCTAAGCACTGAAAAACAAAGAAATGAGGAGATGATATAATAAATCCTTACACTTTGCCCATCATAAACAAATGCATTACTCTATCAAGTGCAAAAATATTAATTTTCCATTGCAAAACAACTACTCCGTCTCATGAACAGTAGGCTTTCAATATACAATTTTCATTTTGCCATCTGATATTTTTAAGTGACAGCGTTGATAAGGGAGCCTCCATTAATAAGCTTTGTTTAAATAATTTCCTTCTTTCAGAATGATTTTGAATTTATAATTAACAGGAAGACCTTGATAACAGAATGGGTCAGGTCCTTGGCAAGAATAGGTAGAAACCAGATGTTTCAACTGAGAACCATTTTTTGTCACTTACACTTTCCTTTTTTTAACTAGAAGTTTTGCAGGAATGAAAGAAGCTAATCTTGGAGTATTAGACAGTTTGTTTCAAGACATTATTGAAATTTGCTCTGTTTTTCCTTTTGTCTGAGCTAAGAATTTCGATACCCAAGGTTATACCAAAACATGGCTGTCTTAAATATGAGCGTATGTCTGTAATGCCATGATTACCTGTAAGACCCCCCACATTTTTGTCTTATTTGTCTGACAAATCTCTCTATTAACACAGGAAAAATTATGCAAAATCTTAACTGTCACTTAAATCTAAATTTCTCGTTTTTGTGGTTACTAACGGGAACAGAATGTTGTGTTGTTTGAACAAATCCCTAGAGACTGAGATAAAATACTTCCAAAAGGATATGAATTGTTCCTATTAATCTCAATGGCATGTTAACTGTGATATAAAGTAAATTGGGTACTGCTGTTTAGCCTTTCTTACATAAGAACAAAGTTAAAAAGTGTCTATCAACTAAACTGATAGACATAAAATGAAAAATGAACAGACGAAGGACACAATTATGCCACTACCTGTGGAACTCATCTACACATGGCTTCAGCATACAAGAGGAGACTAAAGAACAAAAGAGGATTAAAAAATGAGGTACACTTATATAAAAATAAAGAGAAAATTCACCACTGACACAAATGTGAGACAGAAAAAAATCACATAATTATCCAGTAGAAGGGCTTTACATTTATTTTTCAAGTTCTTCTGATTCTTGAAGTATTAGCTAGGATCAATACAAGTTGCATAGATGAAAGCACCTATATATGAAAATTCAAACTATGTTTTTAAAGAGTAAGAGACCTAAAGGAAATCGTGGTTAACCTATCCCAGAGTTTGAGTCCCAAGAAATTCTGATGACAGCCTCTAAATACCAGAATTGCTCAACTGAAGGATGAACAAGTATCTTCACAGAACCAAAGAAGCTGCTCTGTCTTTAAGGTGGAATTTGCTTTGCAAGCTTGACTACATAAATGTTGTCCAGAATGATTTCTAATTTTTAATGTTTGTCAACAGTTTTTGATGAAAAGCTTGTTGGCCTCATCAGCAAGAGAAAAACATATCAGCTTTTGCAATATTGGAAAATTATAAAACTTTTGTGGAAACTAGTGTGAAAGCTTTCTAGGTTAAAAAAAGGATCTTCTTAATCTGCATAAATTATTCATTCAAACCTGATGACATAAAAAACTTATCAAGGCAATGACACCTTTCTGCAATTGAGAACTCAAGGTCTGAATCCAGATTCTCTGTTTGGCACTGCTGCTTAGGTAATAATCTATTAATTGAAGCTTATAAAAAATAAAGTTAACAATATAGGGAAGTAATTTATTGAAATATTCTTTCCCCCCCTTGAAGGGCTACACTCACAAATAGGTCTTTTTAGATGGTGTCACATAAAAACATTTAACAAGGTGAACAAAAACAGTCCTGAGACTACAGGAAGCCCCTGATATCTCTGGCTTTCCAGAGCATGTGGAAGTTATAACCCTTTGTCCTTTACCTCTACCCTTTTGATTGATATTTCATTAATGCAACACGACTTGTATAGCTGTGTATTTTATGTTACAAGAGTAGCATTTTGCATAATTTAAAATGACAGGATAGCATTACATCTTTGTGTCACATGTATTGAGACTTAGAAGACTTCTTCATTTTGTGAAGACTTCAGAGATAATGTTGAAGCAGGGAGATGGATGACAACATTGAGCCTGCTCAGAGATAACTTTTGAGCACCCACTTCTAATCATGAAATTCAACATGCTGAATTAAGTGCCCAACTCCCCAAGGTTGAGACAATTCAGTTCTCTGGGAGATGATATACAACAGCTGAATATAAAGAGTTCCTTCAATGGAATGAGAGGCACCTCTACACCCAATGGGAGCGGCAAAGAGAGGGGCCTCTGAATCTGGTTCCTGAACAGGTGTCTTAAATTAGTTTTTGGATGTGAGTATCCGTGACGGACCACTGACCTCTTATTTGTCTCATGTTCTAGTTACCACAAGTCAAAAAGTAGAGACTCCAGTTATATTATGTTATTGCATATGATTTGAAAAACAGTCTCAGAACCTGCAGAATTCAAGAAACCATTTTTAAAGGAAGAAACAATTGTTTTTGAAGATCTGTCAGAGAACCGAAACATTTCACTCCACAGATTTATATACTGCATACAGTGCCTCGTGTTTCATGTTGATCATTTCTCCAGATGCTTTAACAACCGCCAGGATGTTAATAATGCCACCCTAGGATTCAAAGAATTGGGATGAGATTTAATATTCCACTTTGGTCCTTTGAAATTGTTACTCTGCTGTTTCCTAGATTTGGTTGTATTTTCTTTTCCTCATTAACCCTTGGTATATACTAAAGTGTATTACTGATGTTGGCAATTCAGTACCAGAGGATTCCCCATTGGCAAAACCACTCGTCTAAAGTAAATGGAAGTAATTCCCCTCATACAGAATGTTTTTAACTAGTAGAGGTATTGATTATCATGCTTTCAAGATTGATAGAATAAGACAAAAGAACAGAGACTGACAAAAAATACTTGGAAAATAGGCATTTAGTGCTCTACGCATTTGTTTTCAAAATATTCTGATCACCCCAGGTATATCAGTAATTTTGATAAACTGATTTCATTGCTTCTGAATTTCTCATTGTAAGCTCTTCAGTGGATAGAATGTAGAGCTCTAGAAACAAATGTGCTTTTCAAGGCAATCACAATATGAAACCAACATTTCTTTGTTTGAAGGTTAGATCCTCTTCCCCCTCCCCAAATAGTTACAACACTTATAAGGGGAACGGACTCTTCCAAGGACCGTTAGGAGTTCTCTAGGTTTCAAAGCATCCTGCCTTAATTGTGTTAGCAGTTAACACACCTTCCTTTTGTGGGATCAAGCACTCGTATCTATTTTCATGGCTTTGGGAGAATACAATCCATGTGTTAGGGCCATAGAGATGAAGCACAAAGCATATTTACATGTTCTTTCCTCCCCTCCTTAAAAATCTCATATAATTCCACAAATTAGTTTCTTTTGAGGCCTCTCACGCTAAACCAATAATTTCTGTCTATCTTTTGGACTTGCCTTATCCATCTGGAGGTGTGGATAATTCCAGATGGCTTAGGTGTCTTCAGCTAAAGAAAAAAAACTTCTCCGCATCTTTTAGATGACATGCATCTAAAATAACGCATTTACTGAGGACCCAAAACCTTCACAGAGCTTCCAGTCTTCAACCATTTTAAAACTGGAAAAGCTCCTCCCTAGATCAGCAGTGCCGAATACATCCTAGTACTTGCTGCTACACAGCAATCCTTCTAGTTAGACCAGCAGCACAGCAGAGCACAGAAAATGTGGTGCTGATCTTTTCTACAGGGGTGAGATTATAACAATATGACGGATTTGCGTGAAGATTTCAGCTCTAGACCTTCCCCCTTGATCAGAACCATGTCATGTGATCAATATCCTGGTAGTCTGCTCCTCCTTTTGCAATTTTGTGCCACAGTCCTAAAGATTAACTCACTCATTTAGTCCCAGCAATTTTAGTACTGAAGGCATTCAGTAGTTCAGCCTGGTTTGGTAACGGCAGCTGCTAAAATCACAGGTACTGAACTAGCTTGTAAAAACTCTGGTTCCTTTTCAGGAGATTGTGCCATAGCCTTCAGCTTAGCACAGCAGTGGGAAATCAGATCTGGCTTGGAGCCAGAAACAAGGCAGCTTTGTGTCTTGGAGCAAAAATGATGTCAGGGCAGGTGTCCCTGTCCTAGCTCTGCCCATGGAAGAGGCTGATCTCCCTCTTCCAGCAAAGAACTGCAGAGCTCATACAATCCCCCCTTGCCCTAGCAAGCTATATAACTATTTGCTGTTGAAACTGAATACCCTTTCAAGAAAGGGAGATCCCAAACAGCAACTGGAGAGGAAAACTGATGACAATGTGCTGTGAGATTGATTGATCTATGTATCTACCCATCTTCTTTTTTCCTTCTGTGACCATTATACTCCATGGCACCTTGCTCTTCTAGGAGTGCTAACTATCCAGTTTTCTCTCAGTCAGGGTTAGCAGCATGCCTGCTAGCAGTTTTTGATATTTCACAGGTGCTAACTACCCTTTACCTCTCAAGTTGCTCAGCTGATCAGCAATTTTGCAAGACCTGATGAAGACGCTGTGTGCTTGAGAGCTCCTGTATTTTTCGTAGCTGGTTAAATTAGAAAAAAAAAAAAAATAGGAAAAGATATTCACCTTCTCTTATCCCCTCGACTCTCAGATGGACAGGGTGTGTGGAAGCGCTGAGACGGCCGGGGAGCGGGTGCTCGGTGGTGGGGATGCACCGGAGGGATGCGCTGGGGGATGGGGGTCCAGCTGGGGCTCTGCCCTCCAGCGTCGGGCTACCTGTCACTTCTAATGACTTCTTCTTCATCTATTTCTGTGTCTGAGCAGGATGGCCTGCAGGTGGCCTAGTAGCTAGCTGTCTCCCAGGCTGCCGGGGAGCTGCCTATGTGTGTGACCTGAATTGCAGCGCTTGGGCTGTAGGCTCTGCTTTACATGCAGCGTGCGTAAGCAAGAGGCACAGAGCAGCCCTGCTGATATGGCTGTTGTATAGCAGTTATTGCTTCAACACATTTAGACACAGCACCTCTGTAATTTGTCTCGACGTGATATCATCTTTTGTCTCAGCAAACTGACCCTTTTATCTGTCTTACTTCTGCTTTCTCTAGTGCTTCCCGTTTCGTGCCAGCAGTGACAACGGGCAATGGCACAGGGGAAAGAAATAGAATATTCAGATGGCAATAGCAGAAATAATAACTGACTTCAAAGTTATTCACTGTTTTGAGGTGTTCGTGGATTTCTTGTTGTGGTTTTTTTAATTGAAGCATGTGCCTGCATGTGAGAAATGCTGCCTGTATTACATGATTCTTCTCATTCAGCTACGTGAAAACTACAGTGAATCTCACCTATGAAACGATATGTAAGGGCTGGATTACAGCTCCTTTTTATAAAGCAGTACTTCGCATAATAGTTGCACTTTAAAATATTTGGGTTTATTCTTACAAGTATGTATTTCTCCATATAGAAGCATGTAAAATGGGCTATTAGAGTAGATAATACTTTTTAATTGTCCTAATTGTCTTTGTGAGCTAATTGTTCCTTTGCACTTGTAGCTAAAATGCTAGGACTGATGGAGGTGGTGTCTTCCTGAAGGGAATTTTCTATCCCCTTCTGCCCTGCTCAAGTACGTCCTTCTCTTCCCCAATAGAAGAGTCATTGGAGAGCAGCAGAGACCGACTCTCATGCTGAGGAATTTCCCTTTTGCAGTATAGACAGTTTATTGTGGCCGTGACAATGCAAACTTTGCAAAATGAGATAACTTAAGTCATCTCTGCTTCCCTCTCCTGTTGACCCCGAGACATTATGTGGGAATGAGAGGAGTTCAAGAAACCAAAAGAGAGCAGGCTTTCACAATAACAATTGAAAAGAGTTTTATTTAACAACTAAATCATGTAACACAGTAAGTAAATAGAGAGTAATGCAATATAGATTTGATATTGAAAATTAATATGCAACAGTGATACAAAATACATACCAATAATAATAATGTGAATATAGAAAAGAAAAAAAAGCAAAAGACAGAGAGGAAGATACTGAAGATCAAAATTAAGATTATTTCAAAGAAACTAATAAAAGGAATTGCTCAGTTGAATTTTCACCTAACTTGTGTTCAGCAACTAAATTTCAAGAAAAGGTTGAACAAGGAATGCTGAACACCTTTTCCGTCATATTGGTCAATAAAGATAACTTTTCAATCTATACAAATTAATTGGATATAATCAATCCACATTATCCCAGCCGAGCAAAGGCAAAATTTATCTTTGTTGGCTATTTGCCAGCCAAGCGGCTTCTTTTTACCCAAAGCAAGTCCCACCTCATCTGTCTTGCACCTCTGACATTTCCTGATCCTATAACTTCCACTTAGCCTAATGCTAAATTGACCTAAACTGCCTGTAATAGTAACTCACATATGTTAAACTACTATTCATATTCTTACCCTGTTATATCTCTCATGTTTATCATATGCGATGTCCTACATTATCATAAATTAAATACTATACCTAGACCGACAAAAAAAATTAGGATTAAATGATAAGTCTATGCTGTTCCACAAAGAAGATTTTAGGATTTAGGTTGGAGAGTACCTCATAATAATAATAATAATGATAATAATGATAATAATAATATCACAGGTTTTACAACTTCTTTGTTTTGGGTTTTTTCCCTTCTCACTGTAAATTGGTAGTTTGCAGGTAGAATTTTAAAAGTGGTACCATGGGCTCTTGCGGCATATTCTTCCTCCTTCTTTAGTGAGGGTTTATGAGACATGTCAGAGCAGTTATCAGCAGGTTACAATAGCGTCAAGGGGATTGTCTTGAATAGTTTCTATGGACCTTTTTTCTTTCAACCATTCTCCAATAAAGTAGGGGCTGAAAATAATATGAAAATGGCTCAAATAAACAGGATTACTGTGATAAAAAGCATTATGAATATTATATCACATACGAAACTGTTAGGAGCTAATATTTCCAAATATTCATTTTAGGGGCTTGGAGGGGGAAGCCTTTTTTCCCCCTCTCTCCTCTCTCTCTCTCTGTGTCTCTACCTATTTATTTCTGTTGTATCAGAGGAATTTTAGTTTCTGTATTTAAGGTTAAGTAGTGTTTTTCAGCCCATTTTCCAACCAGGGGATGAAATTCTGATTGTCTCTAGCCAGTGTTGTGCTGGGGCGTGTGATTGCCAGAGTCTAAAGCCAAACTGTTGTGCAAATCATGGAAAAATAACATAAACTGGAACACCACCACCTCTTAATTCCTATCCCCAAAAAGCTGCATAGCCACAGAAAAAAAATTATTGACATTTGCAGATCTAAATGTAACTTAATTTTATATATTAATTTTATTTATTCATTTTAAATATGGCATGTATCGGGGAAACTGAGGCTGATGGAGGAAAACACTGTGCCGGTGTTTTGGGATGAGAAAGCCTGTCTGAGCAGCAGAAGGAAGTGGGTCACAGGCAGGCAGAGTTCAATAAACAAAAGCATATGTGCCCTGCAGTGCCTCTTGCCTTTCCCTCAAGCGGAGTCTGACTAGCGAACCTTAGCAGCGCAGCGCTGGGCCCGGGAGTGAGCACTTCTGACCTTTATTAGAGCAAAAAGCTGCTGACATCGGGGGACCTCGGAGGCTGCGAGGTGCCCTCTTGCACCTACTTCTCGTGCTGCTGGAAGGGGGAGGCGGTGGGGACCAAGTGTGTCACCCACAGCCCGTGCTCTGCAGGACGATGGGGAAGGAGCTGCGGTTTTCCCCTTCTCTCCAGGTCTGCTTCTGTCTTCAGTGCCTTTTGGAAGGATTTGGCTGAATTTGTTTAAACGGCGACTGTCCTAAGGGAACTCCAGCTGGGGAGGAGCGAAGGTGCCAGCATCACCTGTCTTCAGGCTCCTGTCCTGGCTGTGACAAGCATTTCTATGCCTCTCCCGTGGCTACATTGCTGAAAGCTTTAAGACTGATGTATATAACTGTGCTCTGCCACCGCATATTATAGCACGTATACATATATGGATTTGTAATGTGCACAGGATCACGGTGGAGATGATGTAATGAACAAAATACCATGGGTAAGGTACATGACAAATGCAATTTCTTCTGTATGTGCCATTTTCCACAAAAGTATGTGAGCATATTCGTGCATATACATTTACTTAAACCAATACTGACCCTTTATGGGCATATTTAAATGAATTTATGACCACTTCATTTTTTCTTAATTCAGTTATGAGTAAACATGAATTTCTGAAGGCAGGGAAATCACTGGATCCTCCAGTTTTCCATACAGCACAAGCCTGGGGACTTCAGCCAAAAATTCCCATATCCAGGCTAAAACTAGAGCATACCTTTGAGGAAGATCATAGCTTATTCAAAATTTTCAAGCGGTATAGATCCATTGTGTCCCTTGCTTACTTTCAGTGTTACTGGGGGAGTCACATTTCCATTCTGGCATTACCC
The DNA here is from genome assembly GCF_000690835.1 of Fulmarus glacialis. Lineage (NCBI taxonomy): Eukaryota > Metazoa > Chordata > Aves > Procellariiformes > Procellariidae > Fulmarus > Fulmarus glacialis. The sequence goes on from NW_009207526.1 coordinate 98,367, forward strand.
AGGTTGCCCTTAGATGCTCTCGTTATGCCAAGCGTGGTAGAAAACCCTCCTTCTCCCCAGTCTCTTACAGGTTTCAATTAAATCTCCGTAAACCAGGTATAAACCAGTTTAATTGAGTTGGCATAAGTGTTTTAGTTGAAATTGGCCTAATGGGTCTAGCTAATGGGTGTAGCTGAGTCCAAACAGTCTAGATGACCAGGCTTGCCGTGGCGGTGTTTTTTCAGCAGTTCAGCAAGGTGCTGAGGAGGCAGAGCTCAGCCCCGCATGCCGCTGGCGTAGCAGTGCCTAATGCCCTCCTGGGCGGTCTGCCTTAGCCTGCCCAGCCGCACAGGGGTTTTGCCGGGGCTCGAGGAGAGGCACGCGTCCTTCCCTGGGCGCAGGCGGAGAATAAGCAGAGAAAGAGTTACTGGAGCTGAGGCGCCGTAAGTCATTAGCTGCCATAATTCGATTTACTATCTGAATTCTGCTAAAGTCGCCCCTGGGAAAAGGTGTGTTTTTAACCATGTTACCATCCTTTTGTAGACACGCGAATTGTAATTTAATACCCATCAATTGCCTGGTGTTAGGTTCCTCACTTACAATTACTTAGACTGGATGAAACGTGTCCAAATGAATAGTGCCTCGTCTATATTGAGATTGTAATGCATTAAAAACATCTTTTATCTTGGCAAGGCTAAGGTTAACTTTAATTTATAAAATATTTTTCTTTAACAAAGTGTGTGTATATAAAAGACCTGTGCAGAGGAGTTCCTTGCCTATACAGACAGAAAAGTGTTTTTGTCAAATCTGCAGACAGCAAGACTGAAATGTTACTATTGGAATGCTGTGAATGTTTTTTTATTCATAAAAAAATAACAACATCTAAAATGAAATGAAGCCTACAAATGAATGAATGAACGAATGCTAAGAACAAACCCCCATGAACTGCAGAGTTTTTTATGGCTCAGTCCCCAACTATTTTTAATTTTCTCCCTGCTTGAGATCGCTTCCCCATAACAAAGCTGGCAGAAGGGATCGCGTGTCAATGCTTTGGCTGCTGCAGGCAGTCTGGTGTGGTAGCTGAGATTCCTCTTCCCTCCCCGTGCAAGGCAGGCTGTTTGCGCTGGGCTGGCCGAGGCACTGACACGTCCTCCTTTCCTGCTTGCTCTGCTGCGGGAGAGATAACCTCTGCAAAAGGTGAAATGCACAGCTGGGTTAATAACTGCGGGAGCCGCCAGAGTTCATCTGTGGAAACCTTTCTTTTCTGCGTGCTGAAAAGGGGTTTCTGCAAGGAAAGGATATTTTTTTCACTATGTATTTACATTCGGTGTTGTTCTGACATATAAAGCTAGTGAAATTACTAAATTAATTAACAAAATTTGGACTGCTAACAAAGGGAACTACTTTTAGTTCCTGAACTCAAAATGCTTTAAAAATATTTGTCGATATTTACATTTCAACTGATGTTTTGGTGACAGGGACCCTTGTTAAAGGTTCGCCTAAGGCATAGCTTTAAAGATACAGCTCGGAGAGGAGGTAAGTCCTCCCTGCCTCTATCACAAGTCAAATATATATGCTTTTTACAATTTGAACTCAGTTAAACACCGTCATCATATATATCATGGTTAACGGTCAAGGATCCATCCTCTTCTGCATTCTTTGAAGAAGCAGATGGGCAGCATTTAATTCCTGGCTTTTTCTGGCATTTTTCTTCAAACTTTATCTAATGCTTCATTTTAATGCTGTGTAGAAAACCTCAGTCTCACCTCAGAGCACTATTATTCTGACCATGACATTTGGACTATGACAGAAGCTTGTTTTATCCTCTCTTATTCCCTCTGATACTCCCTTCCTCCCTCCTCTCCCTTAGCCCTGAGCTGCTTCACCCCCCTGCCCCTCTCCAGATCCCTGAGCTTTTCTAGTCTTGCTGCGAGTATTTCTCTCACACTTTTGAATCCTCTCGATGCGTGGTCCTTAAAATGCAACTCGTCCCACGTTCAGTGTCTTAGACCACCTCAGACCGAACCCTGCTCCTCTCCCGCAGATAGGGCCTGGGGAGGAGAACAGCACCATCCAACAGGGCAACGTTTGTAATTCCTACCTCTTGGCTGTCCCGGCCCATGTCAACCTGCCCATACTGTGTTCAGGTTTGGGTCCCTCACTACAAGAAGGACATTGAGGTGCTGGAGCGTGTCCAGAGAAGGGCAATGAAGCTGGTGAAGGGCCTGGAGAACAAGTCTTATGAGGAGCGGCTGAGGGAACTGGGGCTGTTTAGCCTGGAGAAAAGAAGATTCAGGGGAGACCTTATCGTGCCCTACAACTACCTGAAAGGAGGCTTCTCCCAAGTAGCTAGCGATAGGACGAGAGGAAATGGCCTCAAGTTGCGCCAAGGGAGGTTTAGACTGGACATTAGGAAAAACTTCTTTACTGAAAGAGTGGTCAGGCCTTGGAACTGGCTGCCCAGGGAAGTGGTGGAGTCACCATCCCTGGAGGTATTTAAAAGACATGTAGATGAGGCGCGTAGGAACATGGTTTAGTGGGCATGGTGGTGTTGAGTTGACGGTTGGACTCAATGATCTTAGAGATCTTTTCCAACCTTAACGATTCTATGATCCTATGATTCTATGATCTCACCCCAGCAGCATTGTGCTGCGCTGTCTCGCTGCCACGGGGCACCCGGGCTTGCTGCCCGCCAGCCAGAGCTGCCGGCAGTGGCGGGGAGGCTCTGCCCTGTGCAGCGGCGGGACAGAGGGGGCAATGCCCTTGGGGGCAGGATGGCGGCGTGGGCAGTGGGACAGAGCGGGCAATGCCCTCGGGGGCAGGATGGCCGTGTGGGCAGTGGGACAGAGGGGGCAATGCCCTCGGGGGCAGGATGGCGGCGTGGGCAGTGGGACAGAGGGGGCAATGCCCTCGCGGGCAGGATGGCAGCGTGAGCAGTGCAGCACTGTTCAACGCCTGCTTTCCGCAGGCCAGGGCAAGGAGGTAGGCATTGGGATGTGCGGTGGGGAGGGAGGGGGGCACTTTGCTCTCCAATAGAGGCGATATGCTTTCAGAATATTTATAAGCTTTGTTTGGGGCTTTCTTTTGTTATTTTGATAATAACTGAACAGCTGTATTTTTTTTTTTTGTCTTCCAATTCATATGCAGATGTACGTACAGCAGAGAGGTTGAATGCTGATAAAATCCCAAAAACTGGAGTACTTGTGGTTTGACCGTTTCTTTCATTGTAAGCTCAAAGATATTTGTTAATGGTGTCAGCACTTTGACATTTTTCTCTTTCCAGGGTGTTGATTCACTTTTTAATATATAAGTATGGATGTGGCAGGTAATGGAAGGATGGAGGAGGTTTCCCACCTCAGGGGGTGCCGGCTGCCTTCTGCAGGGCTGGATTTTTCAAAGGTGCTGAGCAATCCTCTTCTAAAAATTATAACCCTCTTCAGATGTCTCAAAATCAAAGGGCCACTGAAGGAACTATAGGCTATTAATTTGTCTCAATTTTTAATTAGGTGAAATTGCACTTTAGCCTTTTCCAGCCTGTGAGACTTTTGACTGTTTCCTTTTCGTGTCTCTCAGTCTAAATGGCAAGTGTCTGGTGTCACTGCTACCAACTGGAATGAGAACGACTTCTGGCAGCAATTTGCTGGTCCCTGAGGACTTGCGACATTTCCATGTCATCCTCCTCGTCAGAGGAGTATCGCATTAATGGCATAGATCTTCCCTCTGAGTCAGCGCAGTGGCTGGCACTAGTCAATACAGGAGAAGGTATCAAAGTCACCTGATGAAATAATTTATTCAAAAAGAAAATTTCTTCTTAACTCCCGTCAGTACGCCTGAAGCGGTGGCACCCGTACCCCTCTGTGACTGAGGGACACAGAGGGGTGGCCCGTGTGCCCACTCCGCAGCAGGGGAAGTCCCCCTTTTTCCCTCCAGGTTTGTGCTCCCTGTCTCCTTCTGTGGGAAGCCTGGGTGCTGGGGACGGGGTGGCCTTCAGGCCTCCACAGGGACTCACAGCTGATGGCAGTGAGGAGTGCTGTGATTCTCCGCCTCGAGACAGCTGTGAATAACATTGCATGCAGTTAATCCCTTCAGGCCTGGTGATGATTTTGGGACAGGGAGTTCCACAAGTTCATCTGTGATGCATAGGAGCAGGGAGAGTAAACATTGTTTGTTACCAGTTTTAATTTACTTTTCAGCTCTAGGCGGTTTGTCCCCATGTTCCTCACCACCGTCAGGGTCACCTAGACCTCTTGGTTTGCCACTCATCTCGGGACGCTTTCTCGTTTTGCTAAATGTTTTCCATTTTGCACAAAGAGTAGTGCTGTACTTAATACCTACCTGTTTATGCTGGTCATTTTTAACATCTTCCAACGTTACTTTCCTAATCGCAAGGAAAGCTAACGTTATTTCTGTGCCTTGTCTTAACTTCTGCAGTCCCATTTCACCCAGCCGTTGGTGGACCTTTTACATCAGGAGATTGAGCTAATCCAGCATGTTAACTGGGCCCTTGATCAATTCCCGACGACCGGTATACTCCCCAGTTTGTAGTGCCAAACTTTCGTCAGCGCTAGATTTTATCTGCCACTGTGTTTCCCATTTGTCTGCTGGTGGGATTCTTTACAGGCACTTCCAGCCTCTATTATCCTCAGAGCTTTGTGTCAAATGCAAATATTGTTGTTAATTGCTATTTGCATTACAAGAGCGATTACATCTTGCTGTTCTTTAATTCCTAATTTATTTATGAATATTTTCAACACTAACTTAGCATAGAGGCTTTGCCAAGGTGAAAACTGACTCTTTGTTTTGTTACTTTGCCAGTGTCTAATCCGCAGCAGTTCATTGCTGCTTGCCCAACGACTACCCAATTTTCTTACTAGTCTCTATGAGGGATTTGTTGAAGGCTTGAAATTCCCAGTACAAGGGAAGAGACTACATTACTTCATTCAGTCTCCTGTTGACATGTACAAGAATTGGATCTGTGGAGACGTGTCTTATCTTATTTTAGCTAGCCTAATTCATTTCATCATACATCATTCATCAACGTATGTGCTCATTAAGTTACGTTTGCTCAGCATCTCCTCCTTGGAACCACAGTCCACAACACCTTGCTGTCTTCATTATGTGTGAAAAGGGTAAAGTATCTACAAGTGTCAACATATATCTGTACTTGCATATTGACTGAAATTGCTATTCTGGGCTAAATCGTCATGTGGACACTCTTAGCATTTAAGAATAATTATACTGAAGTAAGTATTATGGAAGAGACTTTAAAGCACTTTTTTTCCCAGGGGCTTTTCTACATGAGAAAGTCATATAGGTAGGACATGAGTTTAAAATCAGTTTATTCTATGGGCACAGGGCTGCCTCCAATCACTTCTGTTTACCACCTGGGAAGTGATTTTCAAACTATCCAAAAATACCTATATTCCAGGTAACTGTGCCCACACAGGAGAATTAGTCCAGAAGAGCTAACAGTTAACTGTATCAGTATAATTAACTATACTGGCACTGAAAAGACTTCCTCTAAGGACAAATCCTAAATTTTATGCTACCAAAAAACCTCAGGACTCATCTATGTGTCGAGGCTTGTGTCGTGGTTTAACCTGGTAGGCAGC